>NC_141542.1:84310000-84464444 GCF_021556685.1 Rattus norvegicus | reverse complement strand
CCTCTAGAGTCACCCTCCTCCTCGGCTTCCTCCAGCTTTTCTCTAATTCAACCACGGGAGTTACCAGCTTCTGTCCATTGGTTGGGTGCAAATATCTGTATCTGACTCTTTCAACTGCTTGATGTGCCTTTTGGAGAGCAGTCATGATAGGCCCGTTTGTAAAACACCACAGCATCAGTAATAGTGTCAGGCCTTGGGGCCTCCCCATGAGCTGGATCCCAATGTGGAGCTGTCACTAGACCTCCTTTTCCTTAGTTTCTTCTCCATTTTTGTCCCTGCAGTTCTTTCAGGCAGGAACAATTCTGTGTCAGAGTTTTTGACTGTGGGATGGCAACCCCATCCCTCCACTTGATTCCCTGTGTTTTCACTGGAGGTTGACTCTACAAATTCCTTCTGCCCACTGTAGGGCATTTCATCTAAGCTCCCTCCCTTTGAGTCCTGAGAATCTTTCACCTCCCAGGTCCCTGGTACATTCTACCCCTACCACCTGCTACCTTCTGATGTTGCTGTTTTGATTCTTTCTGCTGGACCTCGGGGCTCCAGTTCTGTCCCATCCCCCAATACCTGATCATGCTCCCCTCTTAACCTCCCTGTTGTCTGTCCCATCCAGGTCCCTCCATCTCTTCCCTCCTTCTGTGATTGCTTTCTTCTCCCTCCCAAGTGGGATTGAGGCATCCTCACTTGGGCTCCTTGGCTTCGTAGCCAGCTTGACTTCTGTGGATTGTATCCTGGGTGTTCTGTAATTTTGTCTATTATTCATTTATTTTTCTAATATTTTAAAGCACGGCTTGATTTATTTTATTCAGAGACCATGTTAAATCAAGTAGTTCTAATCCTGAGAAACATCCTGTGGACCATTTGATATTTAAAAAACATATTTCCCCATTTCCATATTGGATGAGCGTCAGGAGAGACACAGGGCAGAATAGATGGGTCTTAGGTAAGCCATTTAACTTCTCTGTGCTTTCCTCTTGTCTGAAATGTGCATATGTTCTTCGAAGAAGGAAAGTGACTACTTGCTGTCCAGGTTTCAGTGGATAATAATCAGCTTTTTTTTCTTTTTGAATTGAACTATGTTCCTACTGTAAGCAATCTGTGGTCTTAAAAAACTGAACCTCAAAGTAAAATATAAATCTCAGCCTTGAAAATTCTTTTTCTATGGCTCAATGTTCTGCTTGGTGTCAACTTCTTGATGTACTCCTATTTCCATAGCCTAGCCAGAAAGCTGGACAGTAACACCCACTGGACACTGCCAACAGTCTCTTATTGTTCATGATGACAATAGATGAACATAAAATAAATGGTAACCCAAGGCAAGGTGAGAATGAGAGAAAATAATACAGAAGTAGTATTTAATTTAAATAGTTTTATGTGAGGCCAAGCCTCCCAGAATTTTACCTAGTAATATATTGACTCCAAATTATCTTTTAAAATGATGATTTGAATTTACTATGGTTATTTTTATTTTTAGGCAGGGTCTCAATATTTAGTCCTGGCTGTTCTTAATTCACTTTGTAAATCAGCATGGCATTATTCTCATGGAATTCCTCCTGCCTCTGTCTTCCAAGAACCAAGATTTCAGATATGTATCCCCATGCTCAGATTCATCTGAATCTTTAAACCCATTTTCTTTGTGACCTCATCAAAACAGTACTTCTCTTAGGAAAGCTATTTCTATTAATGGATAATAATTCCTACATTTAGTCATTTCTGATATATTAAAAATGTTCTGGCAGTTGCAGAATGACATAGAAAAATTTGGACAATGGTTTTGTCTTATAAAGTTTTATATCTTTTTTATGGCTTGGATATAGTTCATGGGTGAGATTGTAGTCTAGTTATATGAAGCTCTGGATTCAATTCCTAACCTTAACACTAACCCAATATATACCTTATATAAAAAATTGTAAGGACAGCATGTTGATAAATGGCTAAGGGAACATAGTACAACTCCACTGAAGTTGGCATTGGTGAAGAGGGAATGGATAAACACTACAAAGAACAAAAGTAGTAATAACCTGACCCTAGTTATAAAGAATTTGAAAATATTAAAAATGTGACATTTTTATTAAATTTTAAAATATGCACACTCGACACCAAATAAATCAACAATGGATTTTTTTCTCGTTTTCATAGCCTGAAGGCCAGTGTTCCCAACTGAACACAATTTGCTTTGATAGGGCAATAAAATAGAAATGCAAATTATATGAAACTCTCCAATTAGCCAGTCAGATGCAGATATGGGCTACTGTGGCTATAATAATTCCACTGCGAATTAAAGCGCCAAGTAAGGGGAATTTCAGAACTGTTTCACAGCACTCTGAAGAAAAGCCATGATCCCCACCCCCTCTTTTGGTTGAATGCACACTGACCAGCCTTCTGAGAAGTAATTTGGATGCTGGGGGTTGTTCCACCATCAGGAGGAAGGATCTAGAGATATGGCAGGTGCTGGTTACCTCGACAGACATCGCTGACATTTGCAATGTATACATTGCCATTGTGCCTTCTCGGCTGTTTTCCTCCTCTGTGATTAGCCACTGAGAATCAGTGCCTCTGATCGAGATCTCATCTGAGAGAGCCGATATCATGAGCCACTCAGGCTGTGTACACACTATGGAATCATGATCACTAGAAATCTTATCTGAAATAGTGGACCCGCAGCCAGGAAGCCTTTATTTCTGGCAGTTCTTGTAAGCATCAGTTAACCACTGTATGCTCTAGTCTCTAAAACAATTCATGCAACCTAATTGTCTGTTACCCCTTCTTGCGCTGGAAAGATGGGTCAGTGGTTAAGCACATTTGCTGCTCTTGCAGAGGACCCGAGTTTAGCACAACCACCTGTAATTCCAGCTCCAAGGACTCCAATACCATCTTTGGGTATCAGCAGACACAAGCACTCACTTGATCATTACACTTGCTACACACACACACACACACACACACACACACACACACACACACACACACATAATTTGTTTGCAATCTCATTTTCCTTTTAAGCCTATAGATGTCAAGTAAGCTTAATCATGATCTCTGACATTATAGAGATGGCTGTGTTCTTATGTGTGAGAGTAGTGGTTAGCTCATGTACAATGAACTCTCTCTTTCTCGCTCTCTCTTACACACACACGCAGAAGTACATGCACACACACGTGCACAAACACACAGAGAATGTTATATGTTCATTTTAGTGCAAATATACATCTTTGTGCATGTGGGTATGCAAGCAAAAGTACATGTATGAATATGAAAATCAGGTTGGGTTTCTTTCCTCAATCACTCCTCACCTTTAATTTTGAGATGGTCCCTCACCGAACTAAAAGCTCAAAGATTTGTCTATGCTAACAAGCCAATGATTTCCAGGGACTTCCCTCTCTCTAGCTCACTGCAGTATAGGGAATACAGCTGTGCTGGACTTTTTATTATTCAAGTTGGTGATCAAAATTCAGATCCCCATGACTGTGCAGAAGGCATTTTTTAAAAGGAGCCATCTCTCTATATGACCTTTGTTTAACAGACGTACTCAGTTCTATTTCCCAGTGAGGAAAAGAGTAACAAAGGCAAATGTTGAAAGCCTTTGCCTGTAATACCCAACCAGTGACATTTTGAGTAAAACAAAAATTTAAATGAACAGGTTCTAACATTACATAATGAATATTTTATAAAATTTACTAATTATCATAAAACATGAACAAAACGCTACATTTTAAAATATATAAATATCAGATGTAGTTATGGAAGTAACTGCTAATTTATTCTTGTTCATTTTTTTATGTAGTATTTACCTTCATAATCTAAGCTAATGTCTCTGAATAAGTCTTTGGTTCAGATTTTTGTCCTTGTTCTATGTCTAATAAATTTTAAACTGCCTTCCTTGATCTAACATTCCTAGGCACTGAAGTCATTTCAAATAAGAATATCATCACTCAATGGTATACAACTTGAAAAAGTACAAAGAGTAATGACAGAATAGAGTTCAAAGCCAATAAGGTTCAACTGACAAATCAGGTGGCAGTACTGGTCACAGAGGATCCATGAAAGAGAAGGGTCATGTATAAGGAAGGGAAGCATTGAGTGACTCACACACTGAAAAGGTGAACTTGATTTAAGACATCATCAAGCATGGCTCCAACTTCCAGTTAGGAACAGAAGGCAGGCATACTAATCAGGTATGTAGAGGAAGACTCTTCAAGGTGTAAATGAGCAAAGAACATAGATTCCTAGATAATTTGTCATTTATGAACCAATAATCTCAGGTTGAATTTATCCTTGCACATGCGCAGACAAATAAAATAGTGTCCTCCTCAGATGAGCAGGCTGTAATTTCCAAATAGTCTAATTCCATCTACCATGTCTCATTTTTTTTTTCAAACTCAATCTTCTGTGAAGAAATAGAAACTTAAGAACTCAATTTACATTATTCAGGTTGCAACGCTATTGTGTGTTTTCAAGTAATCACATCCTGAAAGAATGATTAGACATTTCCTGAAGGATTTGCACTACATCAATCCATAGGAACACTCATTTGTCCTACCCTAGTATCAGTGGAATTCTTGTTTATCTACACTCTAAATTATAATGACATATGGATTTAGTTAACTTCACAGAGTAATACTGTTGAAGTTTTATTACATTCCACTGTGTTATTAATTAGTGCTTTTGGCATTCAAAAATGAAATCTGATGTTATCAGCAGCTGGGAACAATAGCTTCATAGGAAAAAAAAAAACCTCTCAATTCCATCATTATACTTGGTAGATAATCTCAACTGAAAAGTTAGAAATATCTGAGGAAAACATTGAAAAATACATTGAGAGAAATATGATTCAATTGCTTTATATAAGTAGAGGAAGTTTAAATTCTTTGATAAAATGTCATTCATCTATGTCACATATTATCAAAACATATTAATGTCATACATCAGACACTGACAAAGACTAAATATCCTACTTAAGGAAAGCATTTCTGTCTAATGGCATGGGCTTTCAATATCAATTAATTCATAGAAGTGATCGTATACAAAATAATAACCCAAAACAAACAAGCAAGCAAATCTTCAGGCTCTGGTTATATTCTTTCACAGATGCTGAAACTAAACAGTGTATATTATGTTTATTTTTAAACATTTTAATTGACAAAAATGTAATATTTATATAAATATATAAATATATATATATATATATATCATTGTTGTGTGTGGTAAATCTTCTAATGGCCTGTGTATCTTCAGGGTTGCAAAACAACCCTGTGATGTGTGCACATTGTGTATGTATAGATGACAGAGGTCAATATTAAGTGTCTTCCGTTATTGCCTTACATTCTGAGACATGGTCCCTAATTGAATCTGGAGATCACTGTTGTTATGTAGCTGACCAGTGGACTCAAGGGCTCTAACTGGCTCCAACATCACCCAGTACTGAAGTTAGAGATGGCTGCTGCTTTGCAGAATCACGTGGGTGCTAGGGATCAAAATGAAGGTCCTCTTTTTTTTTTTTTTTTTATTAACTTGAGTATTTCTTATATACATTTCAAGTGTTATTCCCTTTCCCGGTACCCGGGCAAACATCCCCCTCCCCCACTCCCCTTCCTTATGGGTGTTCCCCCCCCAACCCTCTCCCCATTGCCGCCCTCCCCCCACCAGTCTAGTTCACTGGGGGTTCAGTCTTAGCAGGACCCAGGGCTTCCCCTTCCACTGGTGCTCTTACTAGGATATTCATTGCTACCTATGAGGTCAGAGTCCAGGGTCAGTCCATGTATAGTCTCTAGGTAGTGGCTTAGTCCCTGGAAGCTCTGGTTGCTTGGCATTGTTGTACATATGGGGTCTCGAGCCCCTTCAAGCTCTTCCAGTTCTTTCTCTGATTCCTTCAAAGGGGGTCCTATTCTCAGTTCAGTGGTTTGCTGCTGGCATTCGCCTCTGTATTTGCTGTATTCTGGCTGTGTCTCTCAGGAGCGATCTACATCCGGCTCCTGTCGGTCTGCACTTCTTTGCTTCATCCATCCTGTCTAATTGGGTGGCTGTATATGTATGGGCCACATGTCGGGCCGGCTCTGAATGGGTGTTCCTTCAGTCTCTGTTTTAATCTTTGCCTCTCTCTTCCCTGCCAAGGGTATTCTTGTTCCCCTTTTAAAGAAGGCATAAAGCATTCACATTTTGATCATCCGTCTTGAGTTTCGTTTGTTCTAGGCATCTAGGGTAATTCAAGCATTTGGGCTAATAGCCACTTATCAATGAGTGCATACCATGTATGTCTTTCTGTGATTGGGTTAGCTCACTCAGGATGATATTTTCCAGTTCCAACCATTTGCCTACGAATTTCATAAAGTCGTTGTTTTTGACAGCTGACTAATATTCCATTGTGTAGATGTACCACATTTTCTGTATCCATTCCTTTGTTGAAGGGCATCTGGTTTCTTTCCAGCTTCTGGCTATTATAAATAAGGCTGCGATAAACATGTGGAGCACGTGTCTTTTTTATATGTTGAGGCATCTTTTGGGTATATGCCCAAGAGAGGTATAGCTGGATCCTCAGGCAGTTCAATGTCCAATTTTCTGAGGATCCTCCAGACTGATTTCCAGAATGGTTGTACCAGTATGCAATCCCACCAACAATGGAGGAGTGTTCCTCTTTGTCCACATCCTCGCCAGCATCTGTTGTCACCTGAGTTTTTGATCTTAGCCATTCTCACTGGCGTGAGGTGAAATCTCAGGGTTGTTTTGATTTGCATTTCCCTTATGACTAAAGATGTTGAACATTTCTTTAGGTGTTTCTCAGCTATTTGGCATTCCTCAGCTGTGAATTCTTTGTTTAGCTCTGAACCCCATTTTTTAATAGGGTTACTTGTTTCCCTGCGGTCTAACTTCTTGAGTTCTTTGTATATTTTGGATATAAGGCCTCTATCTGTTGTAGGATTGGTAAAGATCTTTTCCCAATCTGTTGGTTGCCGTTTTGTCCTAACCAAAGTGTCCTTTGCCTTACAGAAGCTTTGCGGTTTTATGAGATCCCATTTGTCGATTCTTGATCTTAGAGCGTAAGCCATTGGTGTTTTGTTTAGGAAATTTTTTCCAGTGCCCATGTGTTCCAGATGCTTCCCTAGTTTTTCTTCTATTAGTTTGAGTGTGTCTGGTTTGATGTGGAGGTCCTTGATCCACTTGGACTTAAGCTTTGTACAGGGTGATAAGCATGGATCGATCTGCATTCTTCTACATGTTGACCTCCAGTTGAACCAGCACCATTTGCTGAAAATGCTATCTTTTTTCCATTGGATGGTTTTGGCTCCTTTGTCAAAAATCAAGTGACCATAGGTGTGTGGGTTCATTTCTGGGTCTTCAATTCTATTCCATTGGTCTGTCTGTCTGTTACTGTACCAATACCATGCAGTTTTTATCACTATTGCTCTGTAATACTGCTTGAGTTCAGGGATAGTGATTCCCCCTGAAGTCCTTTTATCGTTGAGGATAGCTTTAGCTATCCTGGGATTTTTGTTATTCCAGATGAATTTGCAAATTGTTCTGTCTAACTCTTTGAAGAATTGGATTGGTATTTTGATGGGGATTGCATTGAATCTGTAGATTGCTTTTGGTAAAATGGCCATTTTTACTATATTAATCCTGCCAATCCATGAGCATGGGAGATCTTTCCATCTTCTGAGGTCTTCTTCAATTTCCTTCTTCAGTGTCTTGAAGTTCTTATTTTACAGATATTTTACTTGCTTTGTTAAAGTCACACCGAGGTACTTTATATTATTTGGGTCTATTATGAAGGGTGTCGTTTCCCTAATTTCTTTCTCGGCTTGTTTCTCTTTTGTATAGAGGAAGGCAACTGATTTATTTGAGTTAATTTTATACCCAGCCACTTTGCTGAAGTTGTTTATCAGCTTTAGTAGTTCTCTGGTGGAACTTTTGGGATCACTTAAATAAACTATCATATCATCTGCAAGTAGTGATATTTTGACATCTTCTTTTCCGATCTGTATCTCCTTGACCTCCTTTTGTTGTCTGATTGCTCTGGCTATAACTTCAAGAACTATATTGAATAAGTAGGGAGAGAGTGGGCAGCCTTGTCTAGTCCCTGATTTTAGTGGGATTGCTTCAAGTTTCTCTCCATTACTTTAATGTTAGCAACTGGTTTGCTGTATATGGCTTTTACTATGTTTAGGTATGGGCCTTGAATTCCAATTCTTTCCAGGACTTTTATCATGAAGGGGTGTTGAATTTTGTCAAATGCTTTCTCAGCATCTAATGAAATGATCATGTGGTTTTGTTCTTTCAGTTTCTTTATATAATGGATCATGTTGATGGTTTTCCGTATATAAAACCGTCCCTGCATGCCTGGGATGAAGCCTACTAGATCATGTTGGATGATTGTTTTGATGGGCTCTTGGATTCAGTTTGCCAGAATTTTATTGAGTATTTTTGCGTCGATATTCATAAGGGAAATTGGTCTGAAGTTCTCTTTCTTTGTTGTGTCTTTGTGTGGTTTAGGTATAAGAGTAATTGTGGCTTCGTAGAATGAATTCGGTAGTGCTCCATCTGTTTCAATTTTGTGGAATAGTTTGGATAATATTGGTATGGGGTCTTCTATGAAGGTCTGATAGAATTCTGCACTAAACCCAACTGGACCTGGGCTCTTTTTGGTTGGGAGACCTTTAATGACTGCTTCTATTTCCTTAGGAGTTATGGGGTTGCTTAACTGGTTTATCTGTTCCTGATTTAACTTTGGTACCTGGTATCTGTCTAGGAAATTGTCCATTTCCTTCAGATTTTCAAGTTTTGTTGAATATAAGCTTTTATAGTAAGATCTGATGATTTTTTGAATTTCCTCTGAATCTGTAGTTATGTCTCCCTTTTCATTTCTGATTTTGTTAATTTGGACGCAATCTCTGTGTCCTCTCGTTAGTCTGGCTAAGGGTTTATCTATCTTGTTGATTTTCTCAAAGAACCAACTTTTGGTTCTGTTGATTCTTTCTATGGTCCTTTTTGTTTCTACTTGGTTGATTTCAGCTCTGAGTTTGATTATTTCCTGCCTTCTACTCCTCCTGGGTGTATTTGCTTCTTTTTGTTCTAGAGCTTTTAGGTGTGCTGTCAAGCTGCTGACATATGCTCTTTCCTGTTTCTTTCTGCAGGCACTCAGCGCTATGAGTTTTCCTCTTAGCACAGCTTTCATTGTGTCCCATAAGTTTGAGTATGTTGTATCTTCATTTTCATTAAATTCTAAAAAGTTTTTAATTTCTTTCTTTATTTCTTCCTTGACCAGGTTATCATTGAATAGAGCATTGTTCAATTTCCACGTATATGTGGGCATTCTTCCCTTATTGTTATTGAAGACCAGTTTTAGGCCGTGGTGGTCCGATAGCACGCATGGGATTATTTCTATCTTTCTGTACCTGTTGAGGCCCGTTTTTTGACCAATTATATGGTCAATTTTGGAGAAAGTACCATGAGGAGCTGAGAAGAAGGTATATCCTTTTGCTTTAGGATAGAATGTTCTATAAATATCCGTTAAGTCCATTTGGCTCATGACTTCTCTTAGTCTGTCGACATCACTGTTTAATTTCTGTTTCCATGATCTGTCCATTGATGAGAGTGGTGTGTTGAAATCTCCCACTATTACTGTGTGAGGTGCAATGTGTGTTTTGAGCTTTAGTAAGGTTTCTTTTACGTATGTAGGTGCCCTTGTATTTGGGGCATAGATATTTAGGATTGAGAGTTCATCTTGGTGGATTTTTCCTTTGATGAATATGAAGTGTCCTTCCTTATCTTTTTTGATGACTTTTAGTTGGAAATTGATTTTATTTGATATTAGAATGGCTACTCCAGCTTGCTTCTTCTGACCATTTGCTTGGAAAGTTGTTTTCCAGCCTTTCACTCTGAGGTAGTGTCTGTCTTTGTCTCTGAGGTGTGTTTCCTGTAGGCAGCAGAATGCAGGGTCCTTGTTGCGTATCCAGTTTGTTAATCTATTTCGTTTTATTTGGGATTTGAGGCCATTGATGTTGAGTGATATTAAGGAATAGTGGTTTTTGCTTCCTGTTATATTCATATTTGGATGTGAGGTTATGTTTGTGTGCTTTTCTTCTCTTTGTTTTGTTGCCAAGACGATTAGTTTCTTGCTTCTTCTAGGGTATAGCTTGCCTCCTTATGTTGGGCTTTACCATTTATTATCCTTTGTAGTGCTGGATTTGTAGAAAGATATTGTGTAAATTTGGTTTTGTCATGGAATATCTTGGTTTCTCCATCTATGTTAATTGAGAGTTTTGCAGGATACAGTAACCTGGGCTGGCATTTGTGTTCTCTTAGGGTCTGGATGACATCTGTCCAGGATCTTCTGGCCTTCATAGTTTCTGGCAAAAAGTCTGGTGTGATTCTGATAGGTCTGCCTTTATATGTTACTTGACTTTTTCCCTTACTGCTTTTAATATTCTTTCTTTATTTTGTGCGTTTGGTGTTTTGACTATTATTTGACGGGAGGTGTTTCTTTTCTGGTCCAATCTATTTGGAGTTCTGTAGGCTTCTTGTATGCCTATGGGTATCTCTTTTTTTAGGTTAGGAAAGTTTTCTTCTATGTTTTTGTTGAAGATATTTACTGGTCCTTTGAGCTGGGAGTCTTCACTCTCTTCTATACCTATTATCCTTTGGTTTGATCTTCTCATTGAGTCCTGGATTTCCTGTATGTTTTGGACCAGTAGCTTTTTCCGCTTTACATTATCTTTGACAGTTGAGTCAATGATTTCTATGGAATCTTCTGCTCCTGAGATTCTCTCTTCCATCCCTTGTATTCTGTTGGTGAAGCTTGTATCTACAGCTCCTTGTCTCTTCTTTTGGTTTTCTATATCCAGGGTTGTTTCCATGTGTTCTTTCTTGATTGCTTCTATTTCCATTTTTAATTCCTTCAACTGTTTGATTGTGTTTTCCTGGAATTCTTTCAGGGATTTTTGTGACTCCTCTCTCTGGGCTTCTACTTGTTTATTTATGATTTCCTGATATTCTTACAGGGATTTTTGTGTCTCCTCTCTATGGGCTTCTACTTGTTTATTTATGTTTTTCTGGAATTCTTTCAGGCATTTTTGCGATTCCTCTCTGTAGGCTTCTACTTGTTTATTAATGTTTTCCTGTGTTTCTCTAAGGGAATTCTTCATGTCTTTCTTGAAGTCCTCCAGCATCATGATTAAATATGATTTTGAAACTAGATCTTGCTTTTCTGGTGTGTTGGACATTCCATGTTTGTTTTGGTGGGAGAATTGGGCTCCGATGATGCCATGTAGTCTTGGTTTCGGTTGCTTGCGTTCCTGTGCTTGCCTCTCGCCATCAGATTATCTCTAGTGTTACTTTGTTCTGCTATTTCTGACAGTGGCTAGACTGTCCCTATAAGCCTGTGTGTCAGGAGTGCTGTAGACCTGTTTTACTGTTTTCTTTCAGCCAGTTATGGGGACAGAGTTTTCTGCTTTCGTGCGTGTAGTTTTTCCTCTGTACAGGTCTTTAGCTGTTCCTGTGGGCCTGTGTCTTGAGTTCACCAGGCAGGTCACTTGCAGCAGACAAGTTGGTCTTACCTGTGGTCCCGAGGCTCAAGTTCGCTTGCGGGGTGCTGCCCACGGGCTCTTTGAGGCGGCAGCAACCAGGAAGACCTGTGCCTCCCCTTCCAGGAGCTTATGCAGCCTCAGGAGTGCTCACCTGACCAGGCGGTGACGTCTCTTTCCCACGGGGTCTGGGAGCAGAGAGCTGCTGCGGGCCGGGATCCGCGGGTTTGGGACTTCCAGTAAACACAGGACGTGCCCGGTCCTAGAGGAATTCTGCCTCTGTGTGTCCCGATTTTACCAGGCAGCTTTCTTGCAACAGACAAGTTGGTCTTACCTGTGGTCCCGAGGCTCAAGTTTGCTCGCGGGGTGCTGCCCACGGGCTCTTTGAGGCGGCAGCAACCAGGAAGACCTGTGCCTCCCCTTCCGGGAGCTTATGCAGCCTCAGGAGTGCCCACCTGACCAGGCGGTGAGGTCTCTTTCCCACGGGGTCTGGGAGCAGAGAGCTGCTGCGGGCCGGGATCCACGGGTTTGGGACTTCCAGTAAACACAGGACGTGCCCGGTCCTAGAGGAATTCTGCCTCTGTGTGTCCCGATTTCACCAGGCAGCTTTCTTGCAACAGACAAGTTGGTCTTACCTGTGGTCCCGAGGCTCAAGTTTGCTCGCGGGGTGCTGCCCACGGGCTCTTTGAGGCGGCAGCAACCAGGAAGACCTGTGCCGCCCCTTCCGGGAGCTTCAGTGCACCAGGGTTCCAGATGGTCTTTGGCTTTTTCCTCTGGCGTCCGAGATGTGTGTGCAGAGAACAGTCTCTTCTGGTTTCCCAGGCTTGTCTGCCTCTCTGAAGGTTTAGCTCTTCCTCTCACGGGATTTGGGTGCAGAGAACTGTTCATCCGGTCTGTTTCCTTCAGGTTCCGGCGGTGTCTCAGGCAGGGGTCCTGCTGCTCCTGGGCCCTCCCCCACGGGAACCCAGAGGCCTTATACAGTTTCCTCTTGGGCCAGGGATGTGGGCAGGGGTGGGCAGTGTTGGTGGTCTCTTCCGCTCTGCAGCCTCAGGAGTGCCCACCTGACCAGGCGGTGAGGTCTCTTTCCCACGGGGTCTCATGAAGGTCCTCTTATCTCCATGGTATGTATTTTACTCAGTGGGCCATCACCCTAGCATCTCTATCTGTCTCTCTGTCTCTGTCTCTGTCTCTCTCTCTCTCTTGCTTGCTAGTTTTTCTGAGGTATACAATACCATTTACTACAGTCATTATTTTTTTAAGTTTTTTTTTAAAGGAATCATGTTGCTTCTTTGTTGGAAATTTCTTTCTTGGTATCTGTTAGATAAACCCAATGAACTATGAACTATAAATAACTTACATAAGCTCATTTGATATGTATGAATGAGGCTAACGTCCAACTCAGATATTATAAAAGGATCACAACTGATTTAGCTTTCATTAAAATGCAGCATAAACACACATTCTACAAGCAACAGAGAAGAGGACTTCGACAGATGACTAAGCAATTTGGCGGGTACCATCTCAGCGTAGGTTGTCTCAGCCCTCAAACAGCTCTTAGAGTTTCTACTTAGGAAACCCAGAAAAATCAGGTGTCAAAGAATTAGTTAATAAGAAGATATGTTTGAGGTGCTCTCATATCATCCATCATGCATTATTGAAAGAGAAAAATCCTATCAGGGGACCAAATAACAAAGCAAAGAAAGGAAAAGGCCCAAAGGAAACAGTAAGATCAATTCTCACAGGTGGTGTGAACAGTCATAGATGCCTTGAGGTATTGGTATTGTTCCTAAAATGCTTCTCGCCTATTTCCTGTGGGCATGAGCATTTTATGGCTTCTACTTTTCAAAAGTTCAATATTTCTAGGTTTCTTTTAAAGAATAAATAATTATTTTAACTTAAGTTAGTAACATAATTCTGGGAAGATATTATAAATGGCTAACCTTGATAAAGTACTATCCTTGATAAAATATGAAGATAGAATGTTTAAGATTGTATTTATTTCAAAAATATTGATAGGAAAAACAAACTCAGAAATAATGATGGCCAAACTATTTCTTTCTTTAAGGTAATGTTAAATTGTTATCAGGAAACAGAAAATAGGAACTTTGAAAGATAAGCAATACTGATACCTCATTGTAGTTTCCCTGTAGTAAACACAGGCACATATGCTCATGTTTAAGGGGATATGGGCAGTTGGGCAGTCTCTCTCTCTCTCTCTCTCTCTCTCTCTCTCTCTCTCTCTCTCTCTCTCACACACACACACACACACACACACACACACACACACACACGCACACACACTTTTCTTCTCCTTTAGTGCTATTGCACTACACAGTTGAGAATGATTTTTATGTTTAAAATTCCACTAATGCTTGTTAATACCTGTACTACAATAGATGTAATTCTAAGCATGGAGGCTTCAACAGAGAACATTTATGATCCTAAATCAAACTCTCAAAAATCATCACTTTAAAGTACTTTATAGAATGTGATAGTTTTGATCCAAATACCATACACCTAACAAAACAATTTTTTCAAAGGAGAAGGATTAGCCTGCGCCAGTACAAAAATTGAAGTGGATTTGGACACAGTGGATTTTGAGCACTGCTTTCAGAATCTTTGTTCTGCCTCAGAACACATGCCCTGCTCTGTGTAGATTTCTTTCTGACGAAGGCTTGATCTGTGATGGAAAGAAGTCTACAGCCCCATCCACATTTTCATTGCCTTGTGAGTCAAAGAATGAGAGGCATTTTCTCTTCAGTGCCATAAATCTTAGCAAAAGCTTGGATTGGTGTTGTTAGGGATCATCCCTCAACAAATCATTCTGGTAGAAAAAGTACTTAATTGACTCTACTGGGGTTAAATACCTGCTGTTGTAGAGGGAATAGAGGGGAGAACGTGATTGTGAGACAGCTCCATCAAATAGCACAAAATAAAATCACTATAGAGAAACAGTTTCAGGAATAACATAAGTCATATTTGCAGGGCATAAACACAGTAATCATTCTGTACAGTAGTTTACTGTACATTTGGTGTTTGATTGGTAGACTCTCAGCTGTTCTGTTAAGAGTCAAAGTGCACTCTGCACTCTCTCCACTAGATGATATAAGTGCTCCTATAACTGAGTGCTACACACCTTCAGCTGCTCACTAGAGATTTACTTAAATTATCAGTACTGTTAATATAATATGCAGAACTTGATTGCTGTAAATATGATATGCTTTTCAAAAGTGATAAAAAATACCCCTTCACAACCTTTTGGGATCAGGTGAAATAAAAAAGCCTAGGAATTACTGGAGAGTTGGAAATAATATCCAAATTTAAGACAGAGGAGCAAAATGAGGACCAATAATTTAGTTTTTAGATCTTACTGTTGTAACACACTTGGTATTATTGCACCAATTCTGATAATCATCCTATAAAAGAAATTGTCACTTGATTACAAACAATAATGATAAAATTGAAATTAGATAATTTAAATTTCAGACATTTTCTGGAGGGAACATCTGTATCTTAGACTTTAAAAATCTTTACAAGGAGAGAAAACACAAATTGGTCAGGGAAGAGAAAGGAAGAATAGACTCTGTTGATCCCATTTCTCAGGCTCAACCTGTGAAAAGCTGACCACTCTCCTAATACAAATAGTTAATTTAAGTTTGTCTCACCTACTTGCTTCACATCCTTACAAATGTTATTTGTTAGACCAATTTTCAAAATGCCTCTTGTATTGAAAAAAACCAAGGCTCTCTTCACTTAGATACGAAGTCAAACTTAGAATCACTGATACCAAGAACAACTGCCGAGATTTAAAGTCTAATCACCTCTATAAGATCTAGCAGAGTACACCAGGATGCATGAAGCAAAATTACTGGAGAAAATTCCCATTTCTTGTTTCTTTTTTAAAATTTATTTTTATTGGATATATTCTTTATTTATATTTCAAATGTTATCACCTTTCCTGGTTTCCCCTCCAGAAAGTCCCTATCCCATCCCCCCTGCCTCTGCTTTTATGAGGGTGTTCACTGACCCCCGAACCCCTTCCTACCTCCTTGCTCTGATATTCCTTTACATTGGAGCATCGAGCCCCCACAGGACCAAGAAATTCTCCTTCCATTGATGCCTAATGAGGCCATTCTTTGCTACATATGCAGCTGGAGCAAGGGGTTATAACTTGTGTATACTTGGGTTGGTGGATTAGTCCCTGGGAGCTCTGGGGGAGGAGAGATCAGATTGATTGATATTGCTGTTCTTCCAATGGGGTTGCAACCCCTTCAGCTACTTCAGTCTTTTCTCTAACTCCTTCATTAGGTTCCGCTTGCTCACGTCGGTGGTTGGCTGCAAACATCTGCCTCTGTATTTGTTAGTCTCTTTCAGGGCATCTCAGGAGACAGCTATATCAGGTTCCTGTCAGCAAGCATTTCTTGCCAACGGCTATAGTGTTTGGGTTTGGTGTCTGTATATGGGATCGATCCCCAGATGGGGCAGTCTCTGGATGGCCTTTCCTACAGTCTCTGCTATGCTTCGTCTCCATATTTCTTCCTGTGGGTATTTTGTTCCCACTACTAAGAAGGATTGGAGAATTCACACTTTGGTCTTCCTTCTTCTTGTGCTTCATCCCAGTTCTAAGAAGGACTGAAGAATTGGACTGAAGAATCAACACTTTGGTCTTCCTTCTTCTTGTGCTTCAAATGGTTTGTGAGTTGTATCTTGGGTATTGTTGGGAGCGATGCCCTTCAAACCCTCCAATATTGATTTTAATATTATGGTTAGAGTTAAGTATGACTGGGTTCATGGAAAATCCCTAGCCAACTGCAGAAGACGAATACAAACCTGGTGGTCAGAATGAATAATGATATGATAAAGTTCTGACCTTGCTGAGAAATGCATATGATGTCAAGATGCCCAATGTGATGACTTGTAACCTTTCTGAGAAACCAACATCTTGCTGACTAATGATATGACAAACCTGTAAGCTTTCAGGATAACCAACATCTTGTTGACATCAGCTGACCACACGAGTACTGTGTCCTTGGCCTGCGTAAATGTTTCACACTCCCCTTCTCCCTCTGTTACCCCTGTTATGGTATAAATTCAGCCTTGCGAAAAAATAAAATTGTCACCTTGATCAGACTCTTGTCTTGGTGTCCTTCTTCACATCTCTTGTCCCCCATTCTTTTCTAGGTACCCTCAGTGCCCTCATTGACAGGGTATTCCAAGCTTTTGAGTAAATGTCCACTTATCAGTGAGTGCATACCATGTCTGTTCTTTTGTAACTCGGTTACCTCACTCAGGATGTTATTTTAAAGTTCCATCCATTTACTTATGAATTTCATGAAGTCATTCTTTTTTAATAGATGTGTAGTAATCCAGTGTGTAAATGCACCACATTTTTCTATATCCATTCCTCTGTTGAAGGACATCTGGGATCTTTCCAGCTTCTGGTTATTATGAATAAGGCTGTGATGAACATAGGGGAGCATGTGTCCTTGTTATATATTGGAGCATCTTTTGGGTATGTGCTCAGGAGTGTTATAGTTGGATCCTCAGGTAATAATATGTCCAATTTTCTGAGGAACCACCTGACTGATTTCTACAGTGGTTCTTCCAGCTTGCAATCCCACCAACAATGGAGGACTGTTCCTCTTTCTCCACATCCTTGTCATCATCTGCTCTCACCTGAATATTTTATCTTAGTAATTCTGACTTATGTGTCAGGGTTGTTTTGATTCACATTTCCCTGATGACTAAAAATGTTGGACATTTCTTTAGGTGCTTCTGAGCCATTCAGTATTCCTCAGTTAAGAATTCTTTGTTTAGCTCTGTACCCCAATTTTAATAGGGTTATTTGATTCTCTGGAGTCTAACTTCTTGAGATCTTTATATATAGTGGGCATTAGCCCTCTGTCAAATATGGGATTGGTAAAGAACTTTTCCCAATCTGTTGGTTGCCATTTTGTCCTAATGACAGTGTCCTTTGCCTTACAGAAGCTTTACAATTTTATTAAGTCCCATTTGTCAACTCTTGATCTTAGAAAGCCATTGGTGTTCTGTTCAGGAAATATTCCCCTGTGTCCATGTGTTTGACAATCTTTTCTACTTTTTCTTCTATTAGTTTCAGTGTATCCACTTTTATGTATAGGTTCATGATCCACTTGGACTTAAGCTTTGTAAAGGAGATAAGAATGGATTGATTTATAATGCCAAACAACCTGAGCTTCCAGGGACTAAGCCACTACCCAAAGACTATACATGGACTGACCTTGGGCTCCAACCTCATAGGTAGCAATGAATAGCCTAGTAAGAGCACCAGTGGAAGGGGAAGCCCTTGGTCCTGCTAAGACTGACCCCCAGTGAACCTGATTGTTTCGGGGAGGGCGGTAATGGGGGGAGGATGGGGAGAGGAACACCCATATAGAAGGGGAAGGGGAGGGGTTAGGGGGATGTTGGCCTGGAAACAGGGAAAGGGAATAACAATTGAAATGTAAATAAGAAATACTCAAGTTAATAAAGAAAAAAAAAAGAAAAAACAAAAGAATGGATTGATTTGCATTTTTCTACTGCTAACTGACAGGTGAACCAGCACCATTTGAAAATGCTATCTTTTTTCCACTGGGTGATTTGGGCTTCTTTGTCAAAGATCAATGACTACAGGTATGTGGGTTCATTTCTGGGTCTTCAATTCCATTCCATTGATCTACCTGCCTATCTCTGTACCAATACAATGTAATTTTTATCAAGATTGCTCTATAATACAGCTTGAGGTCAGGGATAGTGATTCCCCCAGAAGTTTTGTTACTGTTCAGAATAGATTTCACTATCCTGGGTTTTTTGTTATCCCAAATGAATTTGCAAATTCCTCTTTCTAACTCTAAGAGGAATTGAGTTAGGATTTTGATGGGAATTGTGTTGAATCTGTAGATTAATTTCAGCATGATGGTCATTTTTAGTATATTTATCCTACAAATCCATGAGCATGGGAGATCTTTCCATCTTCTGAGATCTCCTTTGATTTTCTACTTAAGAGACTAGAAGTTCTTGTCTACAGATGTTTCACTTGCCTAGTTAAAACAAAAAACTGTACCTTCTACTCAGCAACTTGTGGTACCTTCTCCAAAATTGACCATGTAATTGGTCAAAAACTGGCCCCAACAGATAAAAGAAGATTGAAACAATCCCATGCATCCTCTCAGATCACCATGGGCTAAGGCTGGTCTTCAATGACAACAAAAACGACAGAAAGCCCACATACACATGGAAGCTGAACAGTGCTCTACTGGTATTCAGTGATAACTTGGGTAAGAAATAAATAAATATAGAAATTAAAGACTTTTTAGAGCTTAATGAAAATCAAAGCACAACGTACCCCAACTGATGGGACACAATGAAAGCAGTGCTAAGAGGAAAACTCACAGCTCTGAGAGCCTTCAAAAAGAAACAAGAAAGAGCATACACTAGCAGCTTGACAGCTCACCTGAAAGCTCTAACAAAACAAAAAGAATCAGGTATACTCAAGAGGAGTAGAAGTCAGGAAATAATCAAACTCAGGGCTGAAATCTGCCAAGTAGAAATAAAAAGAACAAAACAAAAATCAACAAAACCAGGAGTTCATTTTTGAGAAAATCAACAAGATAGATAACCCTTAGCCAGAATAACCAAAGGGCACAGAGACAGTGTTCAAATAAACAACATCAGAAATGAAAATGGAGATAGGATAACAGAAATAGGAAATTCAAAAAATCATCAGATCCTACTACAAAAGCATATACTCAACAAAACTAAAAAACTGGGATTAAATGGACAGTTGTTTTAGACAGATACCAGGTACCAAAGTTAAATCAGGATCAGATAAACCATTTAAACAGTCCCTTAACTCCTAAAGAAAGAGAAGCACTCATTTAAAAGTCTCCTAACCATAAAAAGCCCAGGACCAGATAGGTTTAGTTCGGAATTCTATCAGACCTTCAAAGAAGACCTAATACCAATACTTTTCAAACTATCCCAAAATAGAAACAGAAGGAACACTACCCAATTCCCTCTATGAAGCCACAATTACACTTATACCTAAACCACACAAACCACAAAAAGAACTTCAAACCAATTTTCCTTATGAATATCAATGCAAAAATAGTCAATAAAATTCTCACAAGCTGACTCCAAGAACACATCAAAATGATCATCCATCATGGTCAAGTAGTCTTCAACCTTGGGATGCAAATTGGTTCAATATATGGAAACTGTCAACATAATCCACTGTATAAACAAACTCAAAGAAAAAACTACGCAGTCATCTCAATAGATGCTGAGAAAGCATTTGACAAAATTCAACACCCCTTCATGGTGAAGTCTTGGAAAGATCAGGACCTCAAGGCCCATACCTAAACAGAGTAAAAGCAATATACAGCAAACCAGTAGCCAACATCAAACTAAATGGAGAGAAAGTTGAAGCAATCTCACTAAAATCAGGGACTTGCCAAGGCTGTCCTCTCTCTCCCTACCAATTAAATAAAGCACTCAAAGTCCTATCCAGAGCAATTAGACAACAAAAGGAGGTCAAAGGGATACAAAAGAAAGGAAGAAGTCAAGATATTTGCAGGTGGTATGATAGTATACTTAAGTGACCCTAAAATTCCCACATAGAACTCCTAAACTTGGTAAACAATTTCACCAAAGTGGTTTGTTTCTCAAACAAATCAGTCACCTTCCTCTACTCAAAGGGTAAACAGGCTGATAAAGAAATTGGGGAAACAACACCCTTCCTAAGAGTCACAAATAATATAAACTACCTTGGTTTGACTCTAACCCATTTCTTAAATAAAACACTATTTTACATGTCACAAGTTAGCTTCATTACTTTCCCTTTTTTTCCAATGATTGGAAGAAATTTCAACCTTGCTACCTAAGAAGAAACTGAGTTAAAACAACTTTCTAAAAATGATTTTTAAGGTAGTAAGGAAAAATAGCATCCTAAATTGCTGTCCCCCCTTGAGGGTTTTAGTTGCTAATTACCAGGAAAGGTGGCCTTGGACTAAATTCACAGTGATTACTTGCAGCACATGGGATTACCGAAGCACCTAGTCTCAATCAGGGTTATTGTGGTAAGTTGGTTTCAATCAAAGTAAGCTATATAAAAATCTCACATAACATGAATAAAAACTTTAACTTTCAAAGGCCACACTTGATAAAAATTTATACTACCTAAAGTACTCATAAATTTCATAACCTTTTAAGTAGTTTCAGATTTATAGACATAAAAGGTACTCAGTCATGTTCACGGTTTTAGAGCTTCTTATATGCCATCATTGTTGATGACATGATGACTTTAATATTGTCTTGGCTGAAAGAAGGTATTTGAAAGAGTGTAATCATTTATAAATAATTGCATTCAATTTCACAGTCTTATAAATGAATACTTTAGTACTGTGAGTTTCAGTAACTATAGTATTATAAACCTTCAAAGCATCCACAGGAATCATACTGTAATTGTAATACAAGCTGAATAGCTTTTATCCCAATAAGCAGAGTACTGCATGGTAATGGACTTTATGTACATATATTCTCATGAACTCACAATATCTGTAAAAAAATAAATGTTAAGTTTGTTCTTCTGATAACCTTTCTGATAATATTGGGGGAAAAGAATCACAGAAGGAAGGGGAAGTTTTGATTCAAACTGATATTACTACCTAAGACTGCTACCTAAAACTAGGAAAAGCATTCCTAAGAAGAACTGTTTAGTGATCAAATTTTTACAGAGTGAGGATAACTACTACTCAGCAGTGCCATTAATGAAATCATTTGGCTGGTGGTTCAAGTCTGTGACCCCAGAACTGCAAGGGCTGAGACAACAGGATCCTGAGCTTAAGGCCAGTTTGGGCTGTATAGCAAGGCCCCATCAAAAACATATAAATAAACAAAATAAATAGAAAGTAAGGAAAGAAAGTCATGCCTTTCTTTTCACACAGGAGAAGCTTGTCGTGAATCAGGCTTTCTCTAAAGGTTACAAGAGTCACAAGTTTCACTAATGGTCTATTATACTTCAAATCATGTTTAAGGTTTTCTTCTTTCCTTGCAGATTTTTGCTGCCCCAAGCTTGCCAATGAGAGATGAAATGCTTAGTGGGTTTATGACTAAGATTTTCTGCTTGATCTTTCTTCATAGTATTACTCTGGACCATTTCACTATAGCCTTTTTTCATTGGATAAACAGAGTTTAACGGTGTTTTATCAATATCCCCAGGGGCCGTTAACCTTATCTCTTTTAACTTAACACTTTCTCTGTCTCTCTGCAAATCATTTAGTTCTTCAAATCACCTCACTAACCCTTTACTTATGCCTTAGCTTTCTTAAAAGAAACTGAAATGTGAAATTGGCAACAGTAAGGTTCAATATTTCCTGTCATTTTCTTCTGCAAATCGAACAATGCAAAGCAGAAAATAAAAATCACATAAGAGCGTGACCAATTCCACTAACACCTGAATGCTACTTCAGGAGATTCTGTGCTGCGGGTAAAATATTTGTTGATACCTGTACAGGGAAATGTGTCAAGGTCCATGATTACTAAATAAAAATATATCTTTGCAGTTCAACTATCACTTCTGCCTTCTTGTTTTATTTAAATGAATATGAAATGACTAATGCACAGTTTAATAGACACAATCAATAGTAATGTTCAAAAAATATCAGAAAATTATAATTTCCCAACCTTCAATTGTGTCCCAAAATTCTTTAAATGCCAAATCAAGGATAAAGCCATGGTCCTTCATATATAAGGTTTATGTAAACAGAGATGTTCACATTAGCAACCTCTGGGAAGATACTGAAGGAACTGATAAAATTATTTTCTGGGAGATTATAGACTGATGAATAGGAAGAGATTGGTAAAGTAAAATAATAATTGCCATCAATGGGCAATATTTCTGAGACATTTCAGAAAACCTGGAGGCAGCGTTGTTTATGAGAAATTGTGAAAGAACCTTGCTAGCAACAAGCTGACAGAGGGCAAATCATAGAGCAGAATTTTAAAGGGAACAATTAACAAGATGGTACTCTATCCCCAAGTGGGCCTATTACTAGAAGTCAGAAATGTTAGAGTAGGAACTCAAGAAATGTTTCAGTGAGTAAGAGTGTTCGCTCTCTAAGTGGGAGCTGAGTCAAATACATAACACTCACATAAAATCATATGTATGCCTGTAACGTCAGTACTGGGTGACAGAAGAAGCTCATTTCAAAATATTGTCATCCAGCCAGAGTAGCCAAATGGCAAGATTCTAGTTCAGTGAGATACTGTGTCAAAGCAAGAGGAAGGGGATAGAGGAAGACAATAAAAGCCTCTACATGTATATGCATTAGGTAGGCACGCAACACACTCACATGCATGTAGAACACACACATTACAAATATACAAATACTAGGGCAACAGCATATTCATTTGCCTAATAATCTTGCACATAATCTTTGCATTTTTCTTTTTACATTTAAAAAACTAAATTTAAATAGATAATACCCTTGTCTTTAACACACTTGTTTTAAGAGACCCTTGTTCTAAAATACTCATAATAATTAAATTGGAATAGTGTACACCATGGCCAAATTTGAAGAATTCTATTTATATACTAATACACCCTACTTTATGTAGCAAGTGTGGAACAGCGGGAGTCTCATTAGAGTTTTATTTAGGGAACCATAAAAAATGAACACCAATATTATGGAAGTGTCTGTCAATCAATTTTATGAAAACCCTGTTTTCAAATGTTGTCTTAAGCGAATTCATCCATGGTATATACACTTGTTTTTGTCATATAGTTCAATTTCATTTTCTATTCTTCCTTTGTATTTATTTATTTATTTATTTATTTATTTATTTATTTATTCCTATGAGCATTGTTTTACCTGCACATTTGTCTGTGTGAGGGTGTCAGATTCCCTGAAACTGGATTAACAAATAGTTGGGAGCTGACATGTGGGTGCTGGGAATTGAACCTGGGTCTTCTGGAAGAACAGCCAGTGCTCTTAACCTCTGAGCCATCTCTCCTCATTTTCTATTCTTAGCACAGATAAAGACCTATCTCAACTAGATTCTACATTGGCTCTGTGATGGTCTGAATGAAAAAATGTCCCCGTAAACTCATTAGACTCCTGTATTTAAACATTTGTTCCCCAAGGGATTTTGTAGTTTAGAAGCTCGTAAAACCTTAGGAAGAAGCTTTTGCTGGAGGAAATCTATCACTGGGGTTGGGCTTTGAGAGCTTATAACCTCATCCTGCCTCTGCTTTTTCTCTTTCTACTCTGTTTTATATATGAAAATATTATCAACCAAATTTTATTCCTGCTGACCCATTTATCCTATCTGTGCCCATGCCTTCCTTGTCAAGAAAAACTCTCCTTCTTGTATCATACCCCTTTCTCCCCTAAGTTGCCTTTGGTCATGCTATTTTATCACAGCAACAAATACAGCTCTATTGTAAACAATTATGTATTTGATACACATTGGTATACTGTCCCCTTTACGAGGTGATATTAATCCAACAAATAGTTCAGTCATGTTTCATACATTTTTTCATTAAATTCAAGGCTGAATGTGTCACTACAAAGATCTTCCAAAGTATTTGATCCACTCATTCTGATATAACTAGATGTATATCTGTTATATACAAAGTTTTACTTTGTAATTAATCTTTCAAGTAAGAGATATTTCTCACCAGGAATGAAATAGAATGAGGTGCGTTAAACAGATAATTGCAATGCATCAGGACTTGAAATATGGGTAAACAGATGCCTCTTCTATCAGAGTATCCACATTACCACATTACTAGGCTCTGAACACTTACGAGGGCATTGTCTACTCTAAGCGTTCCATGTCAGAATATGAACACAAGCTATCAATGTTAGTAACACAATTGGAGGAACTGCCAATATCACTTCAACTAAGTTGACTTTTACTTAAGGAACTACCTCTGCAGGCACCAGTACTTTCAGTCCTCAAAGCAATAGACACGGTTGGAAGCTACTTGGGAAGGGAAGAGCTGACTTTGATCTAGTAAATTTTGTTCTCAGTTGGTGATGTGGGAAGTGGTTCAGACTGCTAACAAGTATTAAGCTAGTAAGAACATTCTCTTTTTTTCTTCAACCATCACATGCTGTTTTGTTTCATTCACCAGGAGACAGGCTTTGCCAGAGCTTAAGACTGTCCTGCAGGAGTTTTATTCTTTGTATCAGTCTAACTCATTATTTTAGAGCCTGTGTTGTCCTTTTATATAGTTTCCAGTAATTTAAGCAAATGATAACTAATAAAGGTTTCTGTTGAGGTTTATTAGGCAACTGAGAAAGGTTAAGAATTACATTTATACTATCAATTTGCTTTGATTTTCTCATATATCAATACTCATATTTTATTTTAATAGACCTCTAATCCAACATCTTAATATTTTTATGAAAACTTAATGTAACAGATATAAAATGAAAGGTGACTTCATCAAATAGGTATATTCTGGTTTTCTAAAAACTATTAGAAATATAAAAGTCCTGATGCAATTTCAAAATATAAGGGTACTGACTCTCATCTTTAATAATAATATTAAAAATATTAATAATATAATATTATAAAATTTAGTACATAGCATGAGATGCATGGGCCAATCCCTTTAAAAAGATTAGAAATTCACCAGCAATCAGTTATTTAATTTTATTTACTATGTATGAATAAGACACATGCTACATTCTGAATAAAATGAAGAACTATATCAGTTTTGCTCTTTGAAAATTTTATTATGTCTCTGAAAGAGACAGCTTTGAAAACAGATAATAAAAATATAGATATTAAATATCAGAAAAAACATTATTTTATAACATACTCTTATAACATACATAATTATAAGACTTAATAGGATAAATGTCCTGCAAAATCTTTAGTCATACTGGTACCTAGAATATTACCTAAGATATTCCAACCATTCTCTTGAATATGTGAGTAATGCTTTACTAAGAAAAACAACCTGAAAACAATAATGATAAGTTTTCCATACTGGCTTCTTTGAGAACATTGTTTATACAAGTAATGATTGTTTATAAAAGTACCTGTGGAAACCAGGGGAATGAGGACTTTCTGTGCAGGAGTGATCCTTTCAAAGCCATCCTTTCAATAAATGATGGGAAGAATACTTAAAAACCATATAAGATCTCCCCTTGTAATGGCTACTGTCCAATGCTAGCTTGACTATGTGGAATGAACTACAATCCAGAAATGGTGGACGTTGAGGTCTCCTGTGCTCAAGCTTCACTCAGTGTGGAAGAGAATATCCTCTTGGCTGCCTTTAGATCAAGATGTAGAGTTCTTGGTTCCTCCATCACTATGTCTGCTTACATGCTGCCATGTTTACCAACAGATGATAAAGGAATAGACCTCTGAAACTGTAAGCTATCTTTAATTAAATATTTGCCTTTATAAAATTGCCTTGGTCATGGTGTCTCTTCACAGCAATAGAAACACTAAAAAACCCTCAATTATTGCAAAGGAAGTTCACAATGAACCAACCCATGTACATATCCCACAAGTAGCACTACCCTCCTCAAGACCCAAGCCTCTAATGACTGAGGCTGGTATATTGAGCCTTGCGTGCATCCCATAAACTTCATCCACCAGACTCTATTAACTCCCTAGCCTCCCACCCATTGCAACCTCAAATCTTTTTCAAAGACCCATCCCCTATCACCCAAGGTTTTATCTTCTGAGGACCTAATATAAAATATATTCTAAGGAATCCCTCACCTGCCCTTACCCAGTGGGGCTTTAACAGTCACCTGAAGTTCTTTGTTGAGTCCCAAGTGCCCCTTTAATAACTCTCACCTTCATTCCTTTCCAGAACTCCAAACTGGCCTTCTGAAGAGCTTCAATTATAGCCATGTAGCTCATTTATTCATGTGGTAAGAAGCTGTACGTCACCCTAACTGAGATGCTATCACGTCTGATATCTCAATCTCACATCAGTGCCGAGTGCTACCAAGACTAAAGTTGAAATACATGTTCTCAAAGTTGTCAGGCTTCAGTAATAGAAAATTGAGAACCAGACACTCATTAACTGTGTTGGTTAGAATATGAATGGCACCCAGAGTCTCATATATTTGAATGCTTAGTCACTACCAAGTAGAAACCTTTGATAAGAAGGATTAAGAGGTATGGCTTTGTTGGAGGAAATGTGTCACTAGGAGTAGGCTTTGACATTTTCAAAAATGTTTCCACTTTTTCTCTCTCTTGGCCTGTGGATCAAGATGTAGCGCTCAACTACTGCTCCAGTGCCATGCATGTTCCCATATTCCCCACGATGATGACAGTGAACTAAGCCTTTGAAACTGTAAGCAATGCCCCATTTAAATGTCTTCTTTTATAAGAGTTGCTTTAGTCATGATTTCTCTTCACAGCAATAGAACCATGAAAAGACACTAACCAATAGTGGAGCAGATGTGACAGCAAAGGACAAAGACTTAATTCCAGATGCCCAGATACTATAAAAAATGTACAAACAATATAAAAACCAAAGATAGTATGTCTTCTTCAAAAAGTCCCACTCCTATAAAAATGTTCCCTGAAAAAAGCAAATTAAATGACACAAAAGACAATGGACTCAAAGTAACAATTTAATATATTCAAGAAACTCAAAGAGGCTAGAATAAATACTGGAATAAGACCAAGAAAATATAAACAACCATGAATGAAACAAGGAACTCAATTCAGAATAGAAAACTAGAATCCAATGAAAAGACAGAAATTCCAATGTATGTGTATGGGAACCAAAATATAATGATAATGATGATGATGATGATGATGATGATGATGATGATGAAGATAGCAGAAATCTCTATAAACAGAATGGACCAGTTAGTGAAAAGAATGTACATGCAGGGTAGAGGAACAGGATCTCCATGAAAATGATAAATTCTACCATCACCACCACAAAAGGAAACATGCATGGACCATGCAGGAATTTGTTACCAATAGAAACAAAACAAAACTATAAGAAGGAGAGAAAAATCTAGATCAGAAGCACAGAAAGAGATGTCTATCTACGTGTAGGAGACATACAGATAGGGCCTGAGAAGAAATACTTCAAATCATATAACACTCAGAGCACCAGATATAGGGAGATATAAAAACAGAGCAAAGACCGAAGAGAAGGCCAGCAAGAGACCACCCAGATACCAGATGCCAACACTATTGTTAATGCCAAGTACTGCTTGCAGACAGGAGCTTAGTAGGGCTGTCCTCCGAGAGATTCTGCCAGCACCTGGCTAAGACAGATGGAGACACTCACAGCCAAAGATTGGACTGAACCCAGGCACTCCAATGGAAGAGATGGGGGAAGGCCTGAGGAAGCTGAAAGAGATTGCAACCCCATAGGAAGAAGAGCAATATCAACTAACTGAACCCCAAAGAGAATACATAGGTGGGCTCATGGCTCCCACTACATATGTAACAGAGGATCTTCTTATCTGGCATCAATGGGAAGGGAGAGCCTTGGTCCTGTGGAGGTTTGTTGCCTCAATGAACAGGATCTTAGAGGGGTGGGGGTGGGAAATACCCTCTTAGAGGAAAAGAGGAGGGGGATCAGATGGAGAGTTTACAGAGGGAGACGGGAAGAGGGACAACATTTGAAATGTAACTAAAATAATAATAATAAAAAACCTATATAAACTTGCTTCTTACTCAGTTCTAGGATAGCTTTTCCTTCTGATATGCAACACTTGCACTGGGGAAATCTTTCCCCTCAGAATAGCAACACTTGTATTGGGGAAACCTTTCCACTTAGAGCTGCTTATAAATCCAACATCATTAAGTCAGAAAACATAAAGTATTTTCACTAAAATCAGGAACAAAGCAAGCCCCCACTCCATCATCACTCTAGTCTCTCCACTTCTATTTAATATAGTACTTCAGGTCTTATGTAGTTTAACAAGGCAAGAAAGGGAAATAAAGGAGATATAATAATACATTGAGGAAAAAGTCAAAGAAGTCTTATTCGTAAATAACATGATTCTATATATAACAGACACTGAAGATCCACCGAAAGGCTTGCCAGCGCTGATAAAGATCTTACTTTTAGAAAAGTAGCAAGATACAAAATTAAAGCAGAAAATCAATGGTCTTTCTGTATACCAGTGACATACTGAGAAAGAAATCAGGGAAATAATTCCAGCAACATTAGACTAAAAGTGGGCCGTGGGAGAGCTATAAACAAGAAAGTGAATGCCCTGCACCACGAAAACCTTGAAATACTGAAGAAAGGGATTGAAGAGATTTCTCAGACCCGCTAGCATGAACGGAACTTGCTTTGGGGGGTGGTGGGGGTGGTGAGGATTAAAGATAGGGAAATAAAAAAAAAGACGCAGAGACAAGAGATAGGCTGGGGAGGACTGCCAGTCAATACTGTAACAGCAGCCAGCAGCCAGCTGCCTCAAGTTTATTTTTCACAGCCTTTTTAGACACCACAGCACTCTGGGAAGCAGAGACATAAGTGACAGAAACAATTGCTGGAATATACACGGGACACCTGTTCTTATCCAGAGGTCTCCCTGATCCTTTCACTAAGGTCAATGGATGTGTTGAGTGTCAAGTATATCTCCTCCAGTCACTCCATGTCTCCGCAAGCCAAGGAATCTGCCAACAGATCCTGACCAACCTTCACTCTGCCTAGAAGGCAGGCTGGTGCTCTCTCTCAGTCTCTTCTCTTCTCTTCTCTTCTCTTCTCTTCTCTTCTCTTCTCTTCTCTTCTCTTCTCTTCTCTTCTCTCCTCTCCTCTCCTCTCCTCTTTCTCTTTCTCTTTCTCTTTCTCTTTCTCTTTCTCTTTCTCTTTCTCTTTCTCTTTCTCTTTCTCTTTCTCTTCCTCCTTCCCTCCCCCCCCCGCTTGGAGAAGCAGGCAAATGGTTCCCAGCAAAGAGGATACCAGAAGACTGAAAGACAATCCCATCATAGTCATGGAGCAGTGGACTGATACGGTGATAATGGCTGTCCTACGAACATTAATTGACGGATTCATTGAAGCTCTCATCAAAATCCCAAAGAGAACTTTGAATATCAAAGATAAAGTCTGCATGGAAACACACACAAAAAAATAAAGAAAGCGAAAACAATCTTCAAGAGTTAAAGAACTGCTGGAAGCATTACTAACCTTGATTTCAAGTTAAACTACAGAACTAAATCACTAAAATCACCATGGTACTAACACACATTTTGACACACTGATCAATGGAATAGGAAAAGGGCTTATAATTAAAACCATACTTCTACAGTAACATTTTATTTCTTGAAAATATAGGGCAATAATATGTATTGAAAACAACAATATTTTTTATTAAATAGTGTGTAGGGTTAGGTGGGTCCCACACACCTGCTCTACCACAGGGGTCCCCTGCTTGGGGAGGCAGGATGCGGGAAGTTTGACCACACTTACCCCATGCAGTTGCCAGGCAGGTGCCAGTCTGAAGGGAAGCCCTGGGACACCACTCCAGATGCTGGCTCTGGGGGATCCCGGGGCCTTCAGGAAGGCTGGAACTGTCTGGTTCTCAAGCTCTCAGACACCCAGGTGCCGAGGCACGGAAGAACTGGGAATAGAGTGCGGCCCCCACAGTCTGGATCTAGCCCAGGGTCGGGAGGGAAAGAGATGAGCTCCAGCTGGATAGTCCTTGGCTTTATGGTGGCAAGCTTGGTTTGGATTGGTATGGCGGCCATGGCTGGGAACACAGAAAGGCCTTCTAGAGGAGATTAGACTATGGCTCTGTCAGTGGAAGTTTTCTCCATGGCTCCCTGCTGTGGATCCTGATGGAAAGAGTCAGTACATGGCTTTAAGGCATTTATTGTTATTATTTATTGGCAGAATGTGGATGTGTAGGACTATACCCCACTTCGCAGGGTGGGCCTCAGATTAAATACCTTTTGCAGGGAGGAGCGTCTGGGAAGGAAAGTTCACTGGCTAAGCCTATGGAGCTTTAGGTACCTCATTAAAATGAAGATCTATCTTGAGCCTACATGGCCTGTGGTCACATCCTATACCTGTGGATGGACTTGAGTCATTGCCCTTACATTATGATGGCCACACATCTATGGAGGGCTGAGGCTAGTGACAGGGGGCCTGGTGCCCAGGAGTCAGGTGAAATGCCTACTGTCCATTCAGGGTCACCGGGCTGTCTAGCCTTAGCTCAACCAGGAACCAGGCTGCCTTTCACGGTACCATAAACTAGTGTTGAGCAAACTAGGTAGCTACATGTAGGAACATTAAATAAGATCTTTATCTCTCTCCCTTTCTAAACCTACTCAGATAAAAAATTAATCCAAATTGGTGCTATGATGTGTAAAAGAAATGCACAGCAAACATTTTAAGGAAAATTAGATAAACATAAGTAATTAATTACAAATGTTTCATTACTGTCTGCCTTTCAGGAAACTACAGACTGGTCAATAAGTTGAAGTAAGTAAGAATGAAGAGAATAAAAACCATTTCTAGGAGTTTGGCACCCACATTGCTCTTCCAGAAGGCTGAGTGGCTAATTCTGTGGTTTGTAAGTTTTATGATCAGTACTAAGTATGACAAAAACAGGAAAAAATAGTAGATTTTGAGAATTGAGATTAAATAGCTTTTTTACATAAAGTTGTTACAAAATAGAGTAGGAAAATCATAAGGGATACTTAAATTTATGGAATTCAACTGTACCAATAATTATAAATCTACTGCTCTTTGTATCAACTTATAGCTCTTGATAAAAAGATGGGAAGTAAATGGTTTAGGCCATGTTTTCTGTCATAATCATTAAACTACCTCACTGTGGAAATAAAGCAAAAAAAGGGGGGGGAGGATGTAAATGAGTGGCGTTGCTTTGCTCTAGTGTGGATTTATTTATAAATTCAAATAGGTGACCTTATTTGGTCTTCAGTTCATACATCACTGTCTGATGAAGATCCATAAGTAAAAAGAAAATACAGAAGTAGACTTTTTCCCTTTAAATCCTAACAGTATTAAATCTACAGACTAATACTTAAAAAAATGCAAGAAAAATATTTGAAACAAAAAGATACCACACACTGTGCTTGTAAAGTAATAAAACTTGCTTCATTCATGTAGCATAAGAGTTTTTTGGCAGAAAAAAAAAAGACTCGACAGTAGAAGTAAATGCTTAGTTGGAAGCTATATAATTTAAAATTGAATACAGCTAATAGCAGAGTTTAATAGATGAACACATGTGTACATAAATAACAGAAATGGGGTGTCATAGTGGGACATGCTACAGCATTTTCTCAGTAAGTGACAGATGGGGCAGATGCTAACTTAATAAGGCTATAAAAGACTTCAGAGCACAACGACATTAATTTAAAAGATTATATGTGTTATCTTGACCCCAACAACTAGGGGTCCTACAGCACACATAGAATAATTTCAGAATTGTAGCAATTATTCAAAAACAAGCCCAATAAATTTCAAATCTTACTATATTAAGTACTATAATACTATAAGTTAGAATATAATAAAGTAGGAAAAGTTATAGGAAATGCATGTGTTTGAGATAAAACACTATAGAAATGTACGGAAGTGTCTAAAGTAGAATTGGGAAATGCTTCATCACTAAAAATATTGTTATATTTTAAATTGTGTATGTGGGAGTGATGGATATATCTATGTGTAGCCGTTATATGCATCCTGACAGGTGGCCAAAGAACCAAGAAGAGGGGATTGAATCCTCTGGAGCTGAAGTTGCAGATAGCTGTGAGCCATCCACTGTGGGTGCTAGGAGCTGAAGGTAGTTCTTCTGTTAGAGCCATGTCTTCAGCCCCAGGAAATACTTCAAAACTAGCAATGACTGGCTAGGGTAAAACCATTTACCTCTGGCATTTTAGACCCTGGCTTCAATTTCTAGCACAGTAGGAAAAAATATCACTGGTATAAAATTAAGCAAGAAGAAAATTGTAGTAGAACAAATATTAAAACTATGCTTCAACACAAAAATGCAAGAAAAGCCAAAAATCAACAAGTTTTGAGTTTTCAAGTAAAAAAAAAATAAGATTATAAAAAATGTTAGGAGAAGAGCTAGTCTCCCAGGAGTGCTGACACACCTGAGAGCACAGGTGAGACCAGCTACAAGGGATCAGCCCAGAACCCTCAGGACACAGGAACCAAGGAACAACCTGGGACAGGATCCTTGCAGTTTCCATCTGTGCCTGGAGCTGAACCTGTACCACAGCTCCCCATACAAAAATCCTACCCGGAGAGAGCTGGTCTCCCAGGAGTGCTGACACACCTGAGAGCACAGGTAAGAACACTGCTTCTGATCAAATATCTGGCCCAAGAAGGACCTGTCCAGAGTCCTCAGGACACAGGAGCCAAGGAGTAGCCTAGGACAGGAACTTTCTCGTTTCCATCTGTGCCCAAAGCTGACCCTGTGCCACAGCTCTCACATACCCAAATTCTGCCCAGAAAGAGGATGACCAAGGGATGACCAAAATGCAGATGCTTCACTCCTTCTTAAAAGACGGGACAAAAATATTGATAGGAGGGGATATGGAGGCAAAGTTTGGATCAGAGACTGAAGGAATGGCCATTCAGAGTCTGCCCCACATGTGCCCCATATATACACAGCCACCAAGTCCAGATAAGATTGATGAAGCTAAGAAGTGCATGCTGACAGAAATCAGATATAGATCTCTCCTGAGAGATACAGCCAGAGCATGTCAAATACAGAGGAGAATGCTATCAGCAAACCACTAAACTGAGAACAGGACCCCCATTGGAGGAATTAGAAAAAGGATTGAAAGATTTGAAGGGGCTTGCAACCCTGTAAGAACAACAATGCCAACCAACCAGAGTTCTCAGGGACTAAAACACTACCCAAAGATTATACATGGACTGACCCATGGCTCCAACTGCATATATAGCACAGGATGACCTTGTTGGGCACCAATGGAAGAAGAAGCCCTTGGTCCTGCCAAGGTTGGACATGAAGTATAGAGGAATATTGGGGGGGGGGGCAAAGGAGGGGGGTGAATGGGGAGGGGAACACCTTTATAGAAGAAGATGGAAGGGAAATGGGTTAGGGGGCTTATGTCCAGGAAACTGGGAAAGGGAATAATTTTGAAATGTAAATTAAAAATATCCAATTTAAAAAAAGAAGAAGAAAAAACACACGATCATATCATTAGGTGCTAAGAAAGCATTTGACAAAATTCAACACCCCTTCATGGTAAAAGTCTTGGAAAGATCTTGAACTCAAGGCCCATAACTAAGCATAGTAAAAGCAATATACAGCAAACCAGCAGCCAACATCGAACTAAATGGAGAGAAACTTGAAGCAATCCCACTAAAATCAGGGACTAGACAAGGCTGCCCATGCTCTCCCTACCTATTTACTATAGTAATTGAAGTCCTAGCCAGAGCAATCAGACGACAAAAGGAGATCAAAGGGATACAAATTGGAAACAAAGAAGTAAAAATATCACTATTGGAAGATATGATAATATACTTAAGTGGCCCCCAAAATTCCTAATCTGGATAAACTACTTCAGCAAAGTGGCTGGATATAAAATTAACTCAAACAAATCAGTAGTAGCCTTCCTCTACTGAAAGAATAAAAAGGCGAGAAAGAACTTCGGGAAATGGCACCCTTCACAGTAGAAATAAATAATATAAAACACCTCAGTGAGAATCTAACAAGCAAGTGAAAGATCTGTATCACAAGAACTTCAAGTCTCTGAAGAAAGAAATTGAAGATCACAGAAGATGGAAGGATCTCCCATGTTATGGATTGGCAGGATTAATATTGTAAAGATGGCCATCTTGCCAAAACGAATCTATAGATTCAATTCAATTACCATCAAAATTCCAACTCAATTCTTCATAGAGTTAAAAATAGCAATTTGCAAATTCATTTGGAAAAGAAAAAACCCAGGATAGCTAAAACTATCCTCAACAATAAAAGAGCTTCTGGGGGAATCACCATCCCCAAACCCAAGCTGTATAACAGAGCAATAGTGATAAAAACTGCATGGTATTGGTACAGATATAGGCAGGTAGATCAAGAGAATAGAACCAAAGGTCCAGAAATGAACCCACAGACCTATGGTCACTTGATCTTTGACAAAGGAGCTAAAACCATCCAGTGGAAAAAGATAGCATTTGCCACAAATGGTGGTGGTTCAACTGGAGGTCAGCATGTAGAAGACTGAAAATTGATCCATTCTTATCACCCTGTACAGATCTCAAGTCCAAGTGGATCAAGGACTTCTGCATAAAACCAGATATACCCAAACTAATAGAAGAAAAAGTGGGGAAAGGAACTCGAACACATGGGCACTGGGGAAAATTTCCTGAACAGAACATCAATGGTTTATGCTTTAAGATCAAGAATAGATAAATGGGACCTCATCAAATTTCAAATCATCTGTAAGGTAAAGGACACTGTCATTAGGACAAAATGACAACCAACAGATTGGGAAAAGATCTTTACCAATCCTATATTCAATAGAGGGTTAATATCCAATATATACTAGGAACTCAAGAAGTTAGACTTCAGAGAGCTAAATAACCCTATTAAAAATGGGGTACAGAGGTAAGCAAAGAGAATGGCTAAGAATTGCCTAAATAAATGCTCAACATCCTTAGTCATCAAGGAAATGCAAATCAAAACAACACTGAGATTTCACCTCACACCAGTCAGAATGGTTAAGATAAAAATCTCAAGTGACAACAGATCCTGATGAGGATGTGGAGAAAGAGGAACACTTCTCCATTATTCATGGGATTACAAGCTGGTACAAACACTCTGGAAATCAGTCTTGAGGTTCCTCAGAAAATTAGACATAATACTTCCTGAGGACCCAGCTATACTTCTCCTGGTCATATACCCAAAAGATGCTCCAACATACAACAAAGAAACATGCTCCACTCTGTTCATAGCAGCCTTATTTATAATAGCCAGAAGCTGAAAAGAACCCAGATGCCCTTCAACAGAGGGATGGATACAGAAAATGTGGAACATTTACACAATGGAGTATTACTCAGCTCCTAAAAACAATTACTACATGAAATTCTTAGGAAAATGGGTGGAACTAAAAAATATCATCCTGAGTGAGGTAACCCAGTCACAAAAGAAAACACATGGTATGCACTCACTGATAAGTGGATATTAGCCCAAAATCTTGGATTATCCAAGAAACAATCCATAGACCACAAGAAGCTCAAGAAGGATGACCAGAGTGCAGATCCTTCAGTCCTTCATAGAAGGGGGAACAAAAACATTCATAGGAGGCGATATTCATGCAAAGCTTGGAACAGAGACGGAAGGAATGGCCATCCAGACTGCTCCAAACCCAGACAATATTGCTGATGCCAAGAAGTGCATGCTAACAGGAGCCTGATATAGCTGTCTCCTGCGAGTCTCTGCTAGAGCCTGACAAATACCGAGGCGAATGCTCACAATCATTGAACTGAGAACAGGGTCCCCATTGCGGGAGTTAGAGAAAGGATTAAAGGAGCTGAAGGTGATTGCAACCCCAATAAAAACAACAATGCCAACCAGCCAGAGCTCCCAGGGGCTAAACTACTATCTAAAAAGTACACATGGACAGACACATGGCTCCAGCTGCATATGTATTAGAGGATGGCTTTGTTGGGCACCAAAGGGAGGAGAAGCCAAGGCTGGATGCCCCCCATGTAGGGGAATGTCAGGGCAGGAAAGTGGGAGTGGGTGGGTGGTTTGATGGGAAAAAGGGGATAACATTTGAAATATATATAAAAATATCCAAAAATTATTTATAAAAACTTTAATTTATTAAAAAATAAATGTAAATAAAAATATCCAATAAATAAAAGAAAAAATGTTCATAATGAAACTAAAAGGAGAATATGAGATGCAAAAACAGGGAGCAGAAGTTTTAGATATGTGACAAAAGATAGTAGAAGGAGGTTACAGAATGGAGAGATCATAACAACACTCTGATAAGAAAGGAAGAAGGGAGAAACAACCAAAATGAATTTTGTATGACAATGTGATAATGAAATCTAATGCTGTGTGCAAAGTGTAAAAAAGAAAAAAAAATTATAAGTAGAAAGAAATGCACAATGAATTGTAACCAAAATAGACAAGTGAAAGAAAATGTAAATGTAAAGTTATTTACTTTTTGGAAATTATAAATTTATTGTAATCCTATAGTAAGTTAAATTGTTTTAAACATATTTAATTGTTTAAACAATTTAAAAATTTGGAGGTGTGTTGGTTTGAATAATTGTCCCCATGGGCTCATATATTTGAATGCTTAATCACTTAGGAGTGGCATTATTGGGAAAGATTAGGAGGATTAGTTGTGGCCTTGTTGGAGGAAGTCTGTCACCAGAAGTAGACTCTGAGGTCTCAAAAGCCCACTTAAATCCAGCACCCCCCTTCTTTCCCTATCTCTCTCTTTATCTCAACCTGTGTATCAGGATGTAGCTCTCAGCTACTGCTCCAATAGCATTTGCATCACTGTGTTCCCTGGTACTATGACTATGGACTAAACAGGTGACACTGTACGTAAGCCCCGAATTAAATGCCTTCTTCTGTAAGTTTTCCCTTGGTCATGCTGCTTCTTCACAGCAATAGAAGACTGAACAGGACAGAATGTATACATCTAACAGTTAATTAGGAATTCAATTAAAATACAATAATCTTTAAAAAGGTCAAAAGCAAAAAAAATCAAGATTGTAGATATTTACATTGTGTAACCGTAATTACAATAACTACAAGCAATATAAATATTCAAGCTAAAAAGCGCACAGAGTTTCAGGCTAGGTTGACACAAAAAGATGGAACAATATGCAACTTCCAAGCATTAATAAGAGAACCCCAGAATCCCAAATAGAATAGAATAAGTAATAGAATAAGTGCAGTTGTAAAGAGAAATATAAACACTACTGCTTTTCTTATACTAACATGACAAAAAGCATATTTTATTTAAGAAACATTGCTAACTTTTCATTTATTATATCCTCTAAATATATAAACCAAAATACAAGTAGCAAGATGATAATTTGGCAAACACACAAACACGCAATGTTACTTTAGTATACATCTTTCCATAGCTATGACACAAGCGGTAAAAACATAAGCAACATAACTGAATAACTTCAGATAGTAGAATGTCTTGGAGTGTTACTTTTAACACAACAGAAATATATATGCTTTCTTACTTGACACAGAGCATTCCAAACAATATACCCAACAAGGTACCAACAATTAAAATACGCTTTCAAATTCAAAGTACTCTTTCTGAGCAGGAAACTAAGCTAGAGATTAATTCATTTTTTAATTTATGTATTTTATTGGATATTTTATGAATTTACATTTTAAATGTTATCCCCTTTCCCCCCTATCTCACCCATTCTCCCCCTCCCTCTGCTTCTATGAAGATGCTCCCACTCCCACCTACCCATTCCCACCTCAACATCCTAGCATTCCCCTACACTGGGTAAATGAGCCTTCACAGGACCAAGGGCTTCTTCTCCTATTGATGCCAGACAATGACATCTTCGGCTACATATGCAGCTGGAGTCATGGGTCCCTCCATGTGTATACTTTGATTGGTGGTTTAGTCCCTGGGTATTTGCAACCCTTCAGCTCCTCCAGTTTTTTCTCTAACTCCTCCATGCAGTCCCTGGGCACAGTCCAATGGTTAGCTGCAAGCATCCTCATCTGTATCAGTAAGGCTGTCATAGAGCCTCTCAGGAGACATTCATATCAGGCTCCTGTCAGCAAGCACTTCTTGGCATCAGCAATAGTGTCTGTGTCTGGTGGCTGCATATGGGATGGAGCCCTAGATTGAGCAGTTTCTGGATGACATTTCCTTAGTCCCTGCTCAACTCTTTGTCCCTGGGTTTCCTCCCATGAATATTTTGTTCCACCTTCTAAAAAGGACTGAAGCATCCACATTTTGGTCTTCCTTCTTCTCTAGCTTTATGTGTCTGTGAATTGTTTCTTGGGTATTCCGAGCTTTTGAGCTAACATTTACCTATCAGTGAGTGTGTACCATATGTGTTCTTTTGTGACTAGGTTACCACACTCAGGATGATATTTTCTAGTTCCATTCATTTACCTAAGAATTTCATGTAGAAATTGTCTTTAGAAGCTGAGTAGTACTTCAATGTGTAATTGTACCATATTTTCTGAATCCATTTCTTTGTTGAAGGACATTTGGGTTATTTCCAGTTATTATAAATAGGGATGTTATGAACATAGTGGAGCATGTGTCCTTGATATATGTTGGAGCATCTTTTGAGTGGTATAGGAGTGGTATAACTGGGTCCTCAGGTAGCACTATGTCCAATTTTCTAAGGAACCACAAGACTGATTTCTATAGTGGTTGTACCAGCTTGCAATCCCACCAACAATGAAGGAGTGTTCCTCTTTCTCCACATCCTTGCCAGTTTCTACTGTCACCTGAATTTTATCTTAAGCATTCTGACTGGTGCGAGGTGAAATCTCAGGGATGTTTTGATTTGCATTTTCCAGATGACTAAGGATGTTGGATATTTCTTTAGATACTTCTTGGCCATTCCATATTCCTCAGCTGAGAATTCTTTGTTTAGCTCCGTACCCATTTTTAATAAGATTTATTATTTCTCTAGAGTCTAACTTCTTGAGTTTTTTGTATATATTTGATATTAGCCCTCTATCAGATGTAGAATTGGTAAAGATCTTTTCCAATGGCCATCTTTCCAAAAACAATCTACAGATTCAATGCAATCCCCATCAAAATTCCTACTCAATTCTTCATAAATTTAGAAAGAGTAATTTGCAGAATCATTTGGAATAACAAAATAACCCAGGATAGAGAAAACTATTTTCAACAATAAAAGAATTTCTGGGGGAAACAACATCCTGGACCTCAAGCTGTATACAGAGCAATAGTGATAAAAACTGCAGGGTATTGGTACCGAGACAGGCAGGTAGATCAATGGAATAGAATTGAAGACCCAGAAATGAACCCATATACCTGTGGTCACTTGATCTTTGATAAAGGAGCTAAATCCATCCAATGGAAAAAAGATAGCAATTTCAACAGATGGTACTGGCTCAACTGGAGGTCAGCATGTAGAAGATTGTAAATCAACCCATTTCTGTCTCCTTGTACAAAGCTCAAAACCAAGTGGATCAAAGACCTCCACATAAACCAGTTACACTGAAACTAATAGAAGAGAAAGTGGGGAAGAGCCTTGAACACATAGGTACAGGGGAAAACTTCCTAAACAGAACACTAATGGCTTACACTCTAGGGTCAAGAATTGACAAATGGGACCTCATAAAACTTCTGTAAGCTGGAGGTTAATTCTAAAAGTGGGATTTGAAACATTTAGTAAGCAAGCAATAATATTGAAATTTCTATATAACTCACATATTGGAATATAAATTATAATAGAAAATGAAGGAATTGTTTAAATAACCGATATTGAAAATATGTCACCACAGTCCGTGGAATATTGTTAAGACCATTTAATGCTCGAATTACCCTAGGTGCACAGAACACATGAAACTCAAGAAGGATGACCAAATTGCGAATGCTTCATTCCTTCTTTAAAAGGGGAACAAGAATACCCTTGGGAGGGAATAGGGAGGCAAAGTTTAGAACAGAGGCAGAAGGAACACCCATTCAGAGCCTGCCCCACGTGTGGCCCATACATATACAGCCACCAAACTAGATAAGATGGATGAAGCAAAGAAGTGCAGGCCGACAGGAACCGGATGTAGATCTCTCATGAGAGACACAGCCAGAATACAGCAAATACATAGGCGAATGCCATCATTAAACCACTGAACTGAGAACAGGACCCCTGTTGAAGGAATCAGAGAAAGGACTGATAGAGCTTGAAGGGGCTTGAGACCCCATATGAACAACAATACCAAACAACCAGAGCTTCCAGGGACTAAGCCACTACCCAAAGACTATACATGGACTGACCCTTGGCTCCAACCTCATAGGTAGCAATGAATAGCCTAGTAAGAGCACCAGTGGAAGGGGAAGCCCTTGGTCCTGCCAAGACTGAACCCCCAGTGACCTTGATTGTTGGGGGGGAGGGCGGTAATGGGAGGAGGATGGGGAGGTTAACACCCATAGAGAAGGGGAGGGGGAGGGGTTAGGGGGATGTTGACCTAGAAACACGGAAAAGGAATAACAATCGAAATGTAAATAAGAAATACCCAAGTTAATAAAGATGGAAAAAAAAGACCATTTAATTGGAAATTTAGAATAATGAACATTACAGTTGACTAAATACTTTCCAAGAGAAAGTAGTAATGCTGAATTTAAAAAAAACAAACAAACAAAAAAAAAAAAAACCAGTGATTTCTGTCCGTGGAATCAGTTTGGAAGAAAAGTGTGGAGAAGTTAATCTTTTCCAAAGGGAAACTGCCTACAATGTCATAATAAAAGGAGATTAACAAGAAGGGAGTCTAGCAACCAAGGATGAAGTTGTCACAACATGCTGAAGATCTTGGGATTTTTCTCATGGAGCAAGGATTCAGTGAAAATTACCATTTGCATTTAATCAGAAAATAGTGGTTCGAAATTCATGAAAAATTGATTCTAAATGCAGAGTTCAGGATGTATTAAAAGGATTAGTTGATTTGAATGTAGTCAGGGAGAAAATTAATTTAGTGGTCATTGGAATGCAGAGCAGAAAGCAACATCAGGAAATGTATCTTCACTGAAGAGAGAGTACTAGGTGGCCAGTTGGGTCCTGAGGGAAGGAGTAGGTGAGGATAAGTAATTTTCTACCCAATTTATTAATTCAGCTTGCATGAAAGAGACTAGAAGGAGAGACTTTCACTCCATTTTAGGACGAGTATCGTATACTGGTAATAGAGTCATTTGGGGGAGGTTAAGAACTTTATTAAACCTTGAAAGGTTTATTACTTGCAAATGAAAATTTAGTTTTCTTCAAGGGAGTCACACTGGGAAAACAGTTTTTAAGGGTAGGCTGCATTCCTAGCAGTAGATGGTCAAAAGAAACCAAACTCAACAGTATCTTTGGACGTTCCTTGACTCATATTGTCATGTCAGGGACGTTACTCTCCCTATCTTATTTTCAATTCTGTCTTCTTGTTTATTTTTCTTCTCTCATTATATCCAACAGGTTCTTTGTGTATATGATATGGCTTCCAGTTTAGTAAATTTATGGGATTCCTGAGTGTGTAAAAGAGTGGGTTTCTGCATTTTTATCTGTGTCTTATATTTCTCTTGGGATCCTTTGTTGTTGGTGTTGGTGTTTTTAAATCTGTGTCTTTTCTTCTTTCTTCTTTTTACTACATACTTTCTATTGGATAGTTTATGTATTTACATTTCAAATGTTATCCCCTTTCCTGGTTCCCCTTCTCTCATACTTCTCTTTCTTCAATGAGGATGATTCCCCTCCAATCCAACACTCCCACCACAACTTCCTGGCATTCCCCTACATTGCAGAAAGGTCCTTTCACAGGACCGAGGGCTTCTCCTCCTATTGATGCTAGACAGGCCATCCTCTGCTACATATGCAGCCTCAGCCATGGGTCAGTCCATGTGTACTCTTTCATTAGTGGTTTAATCTCTGGCAGTTCTTGGGGGTGAGGGAGTGTGGTTAGTTGGTATTGTCCTTCTTCCTATGAGGTTGCAAACCACTTCAGTGCCTTCAGTATTTTAAGTTCTGTACTGGGGTCCCTGTACTCAGTCTGAGGGTTGGCTACAAGTATCATTATCTGTGTCATTGAGGTTCTGGCAGACCCTTTCAGGAGACATCCATATCAGGCTCCTGTTAACAAGCACTTCTTGGCATCAGCAATAGTGATTGGGTTTGGTGGCTGCATATGGGCTGGACCCCCAGGTCTCTGGGTGGCCTTTCCTTCAATCTCTTCTCCACACTTTGTCCTTGTCTTTCCCCACGTGACTGTTTTGTTCCCATTTCTAAGAAGGACTGAAGTGTCCACACATTAGTCTGTGAATTGTATCTTGGGTATTCAGAACTTATGGGCAAATATCCACTTATTACTGAGTGCATTCCATGTGTGTTCTTTTGTGATTGTGTTACCTCAGGATTATATAGTCTAGTTCTATCCATTTGCCTAAGAATTTCATGTAGTCATTGTTTTTAGGAGCTGAGTAGTACTCCATTGTGTAAATGTACCACATTTTCTGTATCCATTCCGCCATTGAAGGACATCTGTGTTATTTCCAGCTATTATAAATAAGGGTGCTATGTGCATAGTGAAGCATGTGTCCTTGTTATATGTTGAAGCATCTTTTGGGTATATGCCCAGGAGTGGTATAGCTGGGTCCTCAGGTAGCACTATGTCCAATTTTCTGAATAACTGCCAGACTGATTTCTACAGTGGTTGTACCAGCTTACAACCCCACCAACAATGGAGAAGTGTTCCTGGTCTCCATATCCTTACCAACATCTGCTGTCACCTGAGTTTTGACCTTAGTCATTCTGACTAGTGTGAGGTAGAATCTCAACGTTGTTTTGATTTGCATTTCCATGTTGACTAAGGATGTTGAACATTTCTTTAGGTGCTCTTGGTCATTCAAGATTCCTCAGTTGAGAACTTTTTGTTTAGGTTTGTACCCTATTTTTAATAGGATTATTTGTTTTTCTAACTACTTGGGTTCATTGTATATATTTGATATTAACCCCCTATAGGATGGAAGATTGGTAAAAAAATTCCTAATCTGTAAGGTTGCCATTTTATGGTGTCCTGTAGTTTACAGAAGCTGTGCGACTTTATGAGGTCCAATTTATTGATTTTTTTTCTTAGAGCATAAGCCGTTGGTGTTCTGTTCAGGAAATTTTCCCATGTGCCCACGTTTTTGAGACTTATCTCCACTTTCTTTTCTATTAAATTGAGTGTATATGGTTTTATATGGAGACCCTTGGACTTGATCTACTTGGACTTGAGCTTTGTAAAAGAAGATAAGAACGAATCAATTTGCATTCTTCTGCATGCCTACTATCAGTTGAACCGGCATCATTTGTTGAAAATGCTTTTTTCCCCATAGGATAGTTCTAGCTTTTTTGGCAAAATCACATGACCACAGGTGTATGGGTTTGTTTCTGGGTCTTCAATTCTATTCCATATATCTGCACCAAAGCCATACAGTATTTTTTTTAAAATCACATTTGCTCTGTAACACAGCTTGGGGTCAGGGATGGTGATTTCCCCAGAAGTTCTTTGATTGTTGAGAACAGTTTTTGCTATCCTGGGTTTTTTGTTATTCTAAATAAATTTGCAATTTGCTCCTTCTAACTCTATGAAGAATTGAGTTGGAATTTTGATGGGGATTGAATTGAATCTGTAGATTGTTTTTGGCAATATGGTAGATTTTAATAATCAATCCTGCCAATCCATGAACATGGGAGATCTTTCTATCTTGTGAGATCTTCTTCAGTTTCTTTCTTCAGAGACTTGAGGTTCTTGTCATACTTTCATTTGCTTTGTTAGAATCACATGAAGGTACTTTATATTATTTGTGACTATTCTGAAGTGTGTTGTTTCCCTAATTTCTTTCTCAGCATGTTTTTCCTTTTAGTAGAGGAAGATTACTGATTTGTTTGAGTTAATTTTATATCCAGCCACTTTGCTGAAATTGTTTATCAGGGTTATAAGTTCTATTGTGGAATATTTGTGGTCACTTAATATATTATCATATAATCTGCAAATAGTGATATTTTGATGTCTCCCTTTCCTATTTGTATTACTTTGACTTTCTTCTGTTGTCTAATTCTCTAGCTAGGACTTCAAGTACTATTTTGAATAGATAGGGAGAGAGTGGGCAGCCTTGTCTACTCCCTGATTTTAGTGGGATTGCTTCAAGTTTCACTCTATTTAGTTTGATGTTGACTACTGGTTTGCTGTATATTGCTTTTACTGTGTTTAGGTATGGGCTTTGAATTCCTGATCTTTCCAAGACTTTTACCATGAAGGGGTGTTGATTTTGTTAAATCCTTTCTCTGTATCTAATGAGATGATTAGGTCCTTTTTTGAGTTTGTTTATATACCTTATTAAGTTGATAGATTTCCATATATTGAAACCATCCTTTTATGTGCTTAGTGTTAGCTTTTTCTCTTCTTTCATTCTTTTTTTTCATTCTCACATTGTTCAATCTGATAGCTACAGCTTGTCCTTCTTACTGAAAGAAATCTATTGCAGTTCCCAGAGGTTCTTTCTTTCCTTTCATTAAAGCATTTTCTTTTTTTTTTTATTAACTTGAGTATTTCTTATATACATTTCGAGTGTTATTCCCTTTCCCCGTTTCCGGGCAAACATCCCCCTAATCCCTCCCCCTCCCCTTCTTTATGAGTGTTCCCCTCCCCATCCTCCCCCCATTGCCGCCCTCCCCCCAACAGTCTAGTTCACTGGGGGTTCAGTCTTAGCAGGACCCAGGGCTTCCCCTTCCACTGGTGCTCTTACTAGGCTATTCATTGCTACCTATGAGGTCAGAGTCCAGGGTCAGTCCATGTATAGTCTTTAGGTAGTGGCTTAGTCCCTGGAAGCTCTGGTTGCTTGGTATTGTTGTACATATGGGGTCTTGAGCCCCTTCAAGCTCTTCCAGTTCTTTCTCTGATTCCTTCAAAGGGGGTCCTATTCTCAGTTCAGTGGTTTGCTGCTGGCATTCGCCTCTGTATTTGCTGTATTCTGGCTGTGTCTCTCAGGAGTGATCTACATCCGGCTCCTGTCAGTCTGCACTTCTTTGCTTCATCCATCTTGTCTAATTGGGTGGCTGTATATGTATGGGCCACATGTGGGGCAGGCTCTGAATGGGTGTTCCTTCAGTCTCTGTTTTAATCTTTGCCTCTCTATTTTTGGAGTTACTCACAGCTATGAGTTTTCCTCTCAGCACTGCTTTCATTGTGTGCCATAAGTTTGGGTATGCTGTGCCTTCATTTTTATTAAATTCCAAAAAGTCTTAATTTCTTTCTTTATTTCTTCCTTGACCAAGTTGTCATTGAGTAGAGCTTTGTTCAACTTCCATGTGTATGCAGTCTTTCTGTTGTTTTTGTTGTTATTGAAGACCAGCCTTATTCCAAGGTAGTCTGATAGGATGCATAGGATTATTTCAATCTTCTTGTATCTGTTGAGACCTTTTTTGTGACCAATTATATGGTTAGTTTTGGAGAAGGTAAAATGAGGTACTGATAAGACAATATATTCTTTTGTTTGAGGATGAATATTCTATAGATATCTTTTAAAAACTTTGGTTCATAATTTCTGTTATTTTCACTGTGTTTATTTTTATGTCCATTTATGAGAGTGGTGTATTGAAGTCTCCTACTATTATTGTGTGTGGTGCAATGTATGCTTTGAGCTTTAGTAAACTTTCTTTTATGAACGTGGATGCTCTTGCATTTGAAGCATAGATGTTCAGAACTTAGAGTTCATCTTGGTAGAATTTTTTGATGAGAATGACATGTCCTTCCTTATCTTTTTTTTTCATAACTTTTAGTTGAAAGTTGAATTATTTGATATTAGAATTGCTACTTCAGGTTTTTTCTTGGGACCATTTTCTTGGAATTTTCTCCAGCCTTTTACTCTGAGATAGTGTCTGCCCTTGTCACTGAGGTGCATTTCCTGTATGCAGCAAAATTCTGTGTCCTGTTTATGTATCCAATCTGTTAGTCTATGTCTTTTTATTGCAGAATTGAGTTCATTAATGTCAAAAGATACTAAGGAATAGTGATTGTTGCTTTCTGTTATTTTTGGTGTTAGAGGTGGAATTATGTTTGTGTGGGTATCTTCTTTTAGGTTTGTTCAAAGAAGATTACTTTCTTGCTTTTTCTAGTGTGTAGTTCCCCTCCTTGTGTTGGAGTTTTCCATCTATTATCCTTTGTAGGGGTGGATTTGTAGAAAAATATTCTGTCAATTTATTATTGTCGTAGAATATCTTGGTTTCTTTATCTATGATAATTGAGAGTTTTGCTGGATACAGTAACTTAGTCTGGCATTTGTGTTCTCTTAGCGTTAGTATGACATTTACCTGGGATCTTCTAACTTTCATAGTCTCTGTTGAGAAGTCTGGTGTAATTCTGATAGGTCTGCCTTTATATGTTACTTAACCTTTTTCCCTTACTGATTTTAATATTCTTTCTTTGTTTTGTGCACTTGGTATTTTGACTATTATGTGACAGGAGGAATTAATTTCTTTTCTGGTCCAATTTATTTGAAGTTTTGTTGGCTTCCTTTATGTTCATGGACATCTTTCTTTAGTTTAGGGAAGTTTTCTTCTATAATTTTGTTGAAGGTATTTACTGGCCCTTTAAGTTGAAGACCTTCACTCTCTTCTACACCTGTGATCCTTACATCTGGTTTTCTCATTGTGTCCTTGATTTTCTAGATGTTTTGGGCTAGGAGCTTTTTGCATTTTTTTTTAATTTTCTTTGACTGTTGTGTCAATGTTTTCTATGGTATCTTTTGCCCTTGAGATTCTCTTGATTCCTTGAGAATCTGTTGATGATGCTTGTGGCTATTACTCATGATCTCTTTCTCATGTTTTCTATCTCCAAGGTTGTCTGTCTTTGTGCTTTATTTATTGTTTCTATTTCCATTTTTAAATCCTGGATGGTGTTGTTCAGTTCCTTCACCTGTTTGGTTGTGTTCTCCTATGATTCTTTGAGGGAATTTTGTGTTTCCTCTTTAAAGGTTTCTACTTGTTTAACTGTGTTCTCCTGTATTTCTTTTTTTTTTTTTTTTGGTTCTTTTTTCCGGAGCTGGGGACCGAACCCAGGGCCTTGCGCTTCCTAGGCGAGCGCTCTACCACTGAGCTAAATCCCCAGACCCCTCTCCTGTACTTCTTTAAGGGAGTTATTTATGTCCTTCTTAAAGTTCTCTATCATCATCATCATGAGATGTGATTTTAAATCAGAATCTTGTATTTCCAGTGTGTTGGGGTATCTAGGACTTGCTATTGTGAGAGAACTAGGTTCAGATGATGACAAGTAACCTTGGCTTCTGTTGCTTAGGTTCTTGTGCTTGCCTCTCACCTTCAGGATATCTCTGGTGTTAGTTAGTCTTGCTGTCTCTGACTGGATCTTATGCCTCCTATGGGCATGTGAGCCTGTGATCTTAGGAGTGAGAGCACTTCTCGGAGATCAGCTTTCTTTGAGTGGGATTTGGGTATGGAGAATGGTCGTAGAACACTCTTAGCTCTGGGTGCAGATGAAGACAGGCAGGATCCTGTCCCAGGCTTCTCAGCAGTTCCTGTGCCCTGTGTGCTCCTGGGGGGGGGGGTGTCCCTCTTTGGACAGTTATTTCAGGAAAAGTGGTGGTCTCACCTGAGGGTCTATGAATGAGAGCACTCCTGGGAGACCAGCTCTCTCTGGGCAGGATTTGGGTATGGAGGGCTGTAGGTTAATCTTAGCTCCAGGATGCAGATGAAGACCCTTCTTCTTTTTCTTCTCCTTCTCCTTCTCCTTCTCCTTCTCCTTCTCCTTCTCCTTCTCCTTCTCCTTCTCCTTCTCCTTCTCCTTCTCCTTCTCCTTCTTCTTCTTCTTCTTCTTCTTCTTCTTCTTCTTCTTCTTCTTCTTCTTCTTCTCCTCCTTCTCCTCCTCCTTCTCCTCCTCTTCCTCATCCTCCTCTTCCTCCTCTTCTTCCTCTTCTTTTCTATTATATTTCTTAGAAGCCTGGTTGTTTTCTAATGAAATGAAGTGTATCCAGACTTGGTGGGAGGTGAGGAGGAACTGGGAGGAGTAGAGGGATGTGGAAACCATAATTAGGATACATTATGTGAGAAAAAAACTACGTTTTCAATAAAGAAGATAATAAGTTGGGGAAATACTAATTTTGAACATCTATTTCTTGAATTTCAAAAAAATACTGTTTTAGAAACCATGCAAGAGTTACTGCGTATATGTGCATGGGTTCTATCAGTTCAGGAAATGACACCACCAGAGAAAATATAGAAACTGGCATGCACAGCAGGGAATGCAGAGTGTGATAATTATATTTGTCAACCCCAAAAAGGCAAGCCTCTGGGCATGCCTGGGAGGGATTACCTCGATTGTGCTAATTGGTGTGAGAAGATACTCTACTCTGGGGGCCACCATTCTCTGACCTGGAATCCCTGACTGAAACAAATTGCAAAAATTGATTGAGTAAAAATATTCATCACTCTCTGCTTTCTGCAAGCACATGTAATATAATCTATCCTCGTATTTCCCTGTCATGTCTCATAGGTTGCACATATATATATATATATATATATATATATATATGTGTGTGTGTGTGTATATATATATATATATATATATATATATATATGCATTTCAACATAGCAATTGGAAAATAACCAAAGCTTAGTGACAGAATTGAGAATTTCATGGGCCTTAGAGAACATTCAGATAAATATACATCATTATGGACTAGTAGAGTTTTAAGAGGAGAATTTGTCCATTTTATCAGCATGACAACAATACTATTTTTTTAATCTCCTTTCTCTTTCCTTAGTGTCAGGAAACCACAAATGTTGTAATAACTTATATTCAAAGAATAAAATTTGGAACACTGATATCCATTATGTGAATCGCTTACTGATCATGTAATTGACCAAACTAATCAATATTTGAAAAGTCACTGGAAAATTAACATATAACTGCTTAGAATATACATAGAAAACAACCAGCTATATTATCAATATTCACCAATTGTTCATTAAGCTAGTGAATAGCTCTTTCACAAAGCTAAACATGCAAAATGATGTTCTGCCCTAGACTAGTATATCTGTTTCATATTACCATCAACAAACATGGAAGAATAGATAAGCTTAAAACTTGAGTATGCCAACTGAACCTAAAACGCCCCGTGTAGCCTTTTTCCTTCTTAGTTTTGAATTTCTCCTGAATCAGAGGATTTACCTGCTAAAATTTTAGAAACATTTTCATTGTAACCAATTAAGACAATACTAATCTAAAAGTAAAATATATGCTTGTACAGAAATTACTTGGGTAGAGAGAATAATAAAAGCAATATCCTTAATTCATTTGCATATAAGTTAGATTTACAGAACAAATGGAGTTTAACTGAAAATGTGTGCAAATTTCTATCCTATAACTCTAGAAAATCTTTGTCATACCTTATTATCCTCACCAACAATAAACAAACAGACAAATGTAAGGGAAAAAAGGGATGGATTCTAGCAATAGGTAAAAAACAGTGAGATAATTTAAATTTAACTACACCGGTACTGTTTATGGCAACAATTTGATCTCTTGTCTTTTGATATCCCAGCAACTTAAAATTAAAATGCTGATTGTAATATACAATTGGTTTATTAAAAATGCCACTTCAGGGACTTATTGTCCCTCTCAGGATTTAATGTGAACTTTCCTCTGATTGTTATTCAGGCCATCAAGCTTTGGGGGATAATCAATTCATTATCTGGGCTTAAGAAGTGACCCTCATATCACCTTCTCTGTTTGGTTTTTCAAAGGTCATAATGCAAATGTGCATGCTTTGCTCCCAGATGAGCCAAGGAGATGGCCTGACATCTGACATATCCTGTGACTCTGTGACAAGTTCTCCCTTCCTTTCACAAAGAAACCCCTCAGGCTAGAAAGGTGTATATAGTGAGTGTACAAAATGCACAAGTAGAGAGAGTTGGGAGTTGCCCAAGAAACAAACATAGTTAGATGGTATAACAGGTCATTTCTCCATAGTTACAACAAAATATCATAAATCACCATTTAATACAAGAAAATACCCTTAAAGTTTCCTATAACTGCACATAGCATTCATAAATATTCAAAACATGGCCCACTTATCTCAGCCCACAGGACAAATTCAACAGGAGTAAACTCTGTCATCAAAAAACAACCTATTATACATCTTCTCAGCTGATGATAAGAGATACAGAGGCAGTATCAGTGAAATGAGAATGGACACCACGTCCTCGGACCCAGTCATATCACTGGCTTCATCTATAATGGCAAAGAAAGTCAATGCAGTTATTTAAATATTCACGCCCTCAAACCTGCAAACACCAATTCCCACCAAAAGCACCCATGTAAGCTAAATACACTCTCTTATCTATATTATCAAAGTTATTCTATTCAATGTCTTTTTACTTCATAATGAAATATAGTTTTCTTTAGCATTAGTGATAAAGTAGTACTAATATACTTGTGCCAGAATTGGTTATCTAGAAGCAATTGCAAGCACGAAGAAACAAATAGATACAATCACAATAGCAAGATGGCAAGATAGCAGGAAATTACCTAAAAGGGGATTCACTCTCTTGATGTTTTCTAAAAATGTTCCCCTAGATTTGAAAACAATGAAAAGGGAATGAGCGATAGATTATGTGAGTTTTATGAATGACTGTGAACTATTTTACATACTATTTTAAATGATATAAAGAAAATTATTACAAACTCCATATACCCATCCTTAGTCCATCTTAAAAAATAAAATTTTATAAAACTTAACTTCAGATGCCTTTTTCCCTAATATCATTGTGTTTATCATCTTCACCCCTATACCAAGAGCTGTTTTGGATTGGTATTTATATGTTCTTTCATTCCTGGATTCTATACATCATTCTGTTGTTCTGTTTATTAACTAGGAATATTTTTAAACTGTATGATCAAAAACAATGATACCACATATGAGTATATAGACATACATTTTCGTTTTTCTAAGACAAATATTACATAATATCATATAATAATGGCATAATATTTATAAATATGCTTCATAGTCAAAAGGGTATAAGGATTAAAGCAATGGCTAAGTGCTTAAAAGCACTGGCTACTTTTCCAGAGCACCTGGATTCAGTTTTGAGCACTCATATAGCAGGTTATAATTGTCTACTACTTCAGTTATGGGGCATATGGCCTTCTTGACTGGCTGACCCAGTATTCAGAATGCATGTAATGCACAACCATTCAGGCAGGCAAAACACCAAGACACCTAAAATAAAAACAAAGGAGGAATAAGCCTTTGTCTATCGGTTCTATAAAAGTTTTCTTATTATTGAAGTCAGATATTTTGTAAAGTATGTTAGGCATGTACACACACACACACACACACACACACACACACACACACACATGTGTGTGTGTGTGTGTGTGTGTGTGTGTGTGTGTGTGTGTATTGTTACTGTTTTCTTTTATTTAGTGGGTATTTTTACATTTCAAATGTTATCCCCTTTCCCGGCTGGTTTTCCATCCATAAACTCCTTATCCCATCTTCCCTCCGCCTTCTTCTATGAGGATGCTACCCCACCCACCCACCCACCCCTTCTCACCTCCCTGCCCCGACATTCCCTTATGCTGGGGGCCCGAGCCTTGGCAGGACCAAGGACTTATGTTAGACATTTTCAATGTGAAAGTAGGTATTTGTTTTCTAAATATGACTATAAGAGACTATGAGGCAGCATCATTTCTTCTATTAAGGGACAAGCACCTTTGCATATTAAGTCCCAGCAAGCATCATGACATTTCTAGACACCGTGAAGAGCCGTTCAGATTCTCTTTAGCATTTTCTTCCTATTTATTTCTGTGCCCTTTGACCTCACATGTCAAATCCCATAACACTTGCCTTTGCTTACTCTCCAAGGACAAGGTGCTGAAAAGTTCCAGCATGTTCCTCAGTGTTATTATTAGAGTCATTTTCTCAGAATTTGTTCCAACATTGCATGTTCCCACTGTTTTCTTTCCCACAATACATTTCTGCAAGGCTAAGAACTATACAGATTCACACTTTTGATGCCTTAGGTTCAATGTAGTAAGTAGAAACTCTTACAGGGGTGAAAAAATTATTACTTTTTTATATGTTTTATTATTTAATGATAACTATATAAATGTGAAATGTCCATCTTGTCAAGTTTGTACCTATTTGATCTCTCACTTTTAAAGCAATATTGTATTTTAAGTGAATATAACTTACCCCTTACTGATTGGGTAGGGTAAGACTTTTGTGATGTTTTGAAGAGAGTCAGTTTAACTCTACCAATTTAAAATGAACCACCAGGAATTATCCAAGCAATAATAAATGTCCCTGCTGTGCAATAAAGTATGGTACCTTAATATAAATTAGGAACAAGTTTCACTGAGGACAAATTAGGTCTTTTTTGTGTTCTATTTCTAATCCTATCCTAGCACTATTACATAGCTGTTAAATAAAAGGACACAAAGATGAAAGACAGAGCATGGGTGAAGAGTGGGGTGTGGGAAGAATTTTTTTTGATGTATGAGTGACAGTAGGCTGAATGCCTTAGCTAACAGTCTACAAGTCTCTATGCCTTAAAGCAGCAGGAATTTATTTCTCTGGGAATGCATCAGGTATGGGCAGTTCTCCGGGGTAGCTCACCTGTACTTGATAGCTCAGCAAAGTGTGAGTTGACCATCACTACTGCAAAGACAGAGCAATTGTTCCATCAGTCCACTTAAAAGTGACATGTCTCTGTTCTCCTTGTGTATCATTATGCATAACATGTCACTTGGCTCCTTTTTATTTTGAGTAAGTACAATCCTAATTTGTGCTTAGGAGGTTAACTGAGAACAGAGTCAAATAGTACCAAGTCTTCAATTCCAGGTTTTAGGGCCCTGGCTGTTAATATTTAGAGACAGAGTTAGAGCTCAGGAGAGTGAAAACAAAGCAAGACTAGACGCCAACCAGCTACTCCCACTCCATGTCAATCAAATTCAAATGCCACCTGTTAGTGACGTTTTCTGAATATCCCATGCACTCTCTGTTCTGTCTTCCTGCAGCCTGTTGTTAAAATGACACCAAGTCATGCTGACTTCTTGCTTTCCTCCCCATAAGACAGAAAATAGCCTTGTTAACTTCGAGTTTCAGTGTGCAGCACAATCTCCAGGATATAGAAGTTACTAATGTAATTAAATACAACAAATATAATGAAAGCAAAGAAAAGGGAAGAAGGAAGCCAAAAGAAAGAAATGAAAGATGTCTCTAGGCAATGATAGAAGCTCTGTAGGTTTGTTACTATCTTTAGATTTCCTACATACAATAACTCAAAAGCATGTTTAGACAATGCTATTACGAATACAGAGTTTGCTGACTGAACACTAATCTCACTTTTTCTAGTTATCCTTTAGAAAGTCTATTTTTAGGGCTTATGCTGAAGACTGTTATTTGCCTTATCTCTCATAGGTAGATATAGGCAAAGGATTAAGTGCTTGTCAATGTGAGTAAAGAGAAAGTAATATAAACAACTTCTTGGTCACTGTTATAGGGTCACTTTTGTGTATTCCCTTATTCTTCTTTTCTGCCCACTAGTATTTCAGGGACAAACATTTGAAACACAGAATGGAACTTATATGCTAAAGATAACACAACAAAAAAGAACTTAGCTCCCTTGAGTCCCAGCTATGCATTAGCCTACTTCACAGCATTACTAACAGAGAACTGGAATTTTTTTCATAGGAGCAAGTACATAGTATTTATCTCATCTGTCAGCTAAACTCACACAGTTAGCGATAACTTTCAGTTCTTAGGTGTAAATGTGTACATGTACATAGACAAGCACACAATCTTTTTTCTTCAAACTCTAAGACAGAAAGAATGAAAAATGTAGTTATAGGAGAGAGTAAAAGCAATTCTTATAATTATCAGATGAGAAAAGGCACACTAGATAACAGAAATCAACATGGATTTCATTTCATGTCACAGCTGCAGAAGTATAAAATAGTTACATGATCAAGTTAAAGTCTCACAGAATCATTCAATCAATGCCTGGGCTACCTGCTTGAAATTACTAATGATAGATTCCAAGTTAAAATCAATGAGTTGATAGGTTTTGATTTTGATCAAATCTAGAGTCATTTTATCCATAGATTTGTCCACACTATACATAACTTCTTTCCAATAGTTCATGAGTATCTACAAAATTATATTAAGACTATCATCATATTCATAGTACTACATATTTCAAAATAAAATAATCACAGCAATTATGATTCACTAAGGAAAAACTTAAACTCACTTCAAACCCCTAAGCAAATATATATTTAAACACTAGCCAACATCACTAGGAAAATTTTGAAGTCCATTTTTATAGACATTTCAGTAAGGGATCAAGAATAGGAAATCTGCTAAAAATCCAACAATTCTACCAGAAAACTTCTCCAGCTGACAAACAACTTCAGCAAAGTGGGCAGATAGAAAATTAACTTAAATAAATCAGTAGTCTTCCTTTATACAAATGATAAACAGGCTGAGAAAGAAATTAGGGAAACAATGCCCTTCAGAGTAGCCACAAATAATATAAAATATCTTGGGGTAACTCTAACCAAACAACTGAAAGATCTGTATGACAATAACTTCAAGTCTCTCAAGAAAGAATTTGAAGATCACAGAAAATAGAGAGATCTCCCATGCTCATGGATTGGCAGAAAGAGCATAGCAAAAATTGCCATCCTACTAAAAGCAATCTACAGATTCAATGCAATCCCCATTGAAATTCAAAGACATGGAAAGAGCAATTCTCAAATTCATCTGGAAAGGCAAAAAAAAAAAAACTAACTAACAAACAAACAAAACAAACAAACAAACAAAACCCCCAAAAAACAGAATAGCAAAATTCTTAGCAATAAAAGAATGACTGGGAAATCACCATCCCTGAACTCAAGCAGTATTACAGAGCAATAGTGATAAAAACTGCATGGTATTGCATCAAACAGACACGTTGATCAATAGAATAGAATTGAAGATCCAGAAACAAAATGACATATTTATGCACACTTGATTTTTTGACAACAAAGCAAAAATAAACAGTGGAAGAGGGAAATCATCTTCAATCAATGGTGCTGGTTGAAGTGGAGGTCTGTATGTAGAGAAATGAAAATAGGCCCACATTTGTCACCTTGCACAAAGCTCAAGTCCAAGTGGATCAAAGGCCTCAACATAAAACGAGATACATTGAATTTAATAGAAGAAAAAATGGGAAAGAACTCTGAACTCATTGATACATGGGGTAAACAGAGCTCCAATGGCTCATAAATCTTCAGTAATCCCACATCCAAGAGAGGGCTAATATCCAAAATATATAAAGAATTCAAGAAGGTGACCACCAAAATCCAAACAACCCATCAAAAACTGGGCTATAGAACTAAACCGAGAATTCAAGAATCTTGAATGACTGAGAAGCACCTAAGGAAATGTTCAAAGTCCTTAGTGATCAGAGAAATGCAAAGAGAAATGACCCTGACATCCTACCTTATGCCAGTCAGAATGGCTAAGATAAAAAACTCAGGTAATAACATGTTGGTGAGCACAGGAAGAAAGAAGAACTGTCGTTCACTGCTGGTGAGATCGGAACTGGTACAACCACTCTGGAAATTAATCTGGAGGCTCCTCAGATAATTGGAAATAGAACTATCTGAAGACCCCAACAATACCACTCTTGAGAATATATCCAAATAATGTTCCACCATGCCACAGGGGCACGTGTTCCACTATGTTCATAGTAGCCTTGTTTGTGATAGCCAGAAGCTGGAAACAGCCCAGATGTCCCACAACAGAAGAAAAGATACAGAAAATGTGGTTCATTTACACAGTGGAATACTACTTGGCTATTAAGGAAGAGGACATCCTGAGTTTTGCAGGCAAATGACTGGAACTAGAAAATATTATCCTGAGTGAGGTAAATCAGACCCAAAGACGTGAATTGTATGTTCTCACTAATGAGTGAATATTAGCAGTGGGTGGGGGAAAGAGTACTGAATACCTAAGATACAGACCACAGAACTCAAAAAGGTCAACAAGCTGAAGAGCTCAAGTGAGGATACCTCAGTCCCACTTGTGGAGGAGAGAAGAAAGCAATCACAAGGGGGAGGGAGGGACCTGGGAAGGAAAGAGGATAAGGTGGGGGTAAGTGATCTAGTATTGTGTGGGGGAAAAGGACTGAAGCCCGGAGGGCCAGCAAAAAGAATAGAAACAGACAACCTTGGGAAGTAGTAGGTGAGAGGGTGGGGATCCTCCAGATATATACCAGAAACCTGGGAAATGAGAGTCTCTCAGGACTCAAAGGGAGAGATCTTAGATTAAATGCCCTTCAGTGGGGAGAAGGAACTTGTAGAGCCCACCTCCTGTAGAAAGAAGGAGCGTCAAGTGAGGGATGGAGTTGCAATCCTACAGTCAAAATGCTGACCCATAATTGTTCCAGTCTGAAAGAACTTCAGGGATGGAAATGGAGAGGAACCTGAAGAAAAGGAGGTTCAGTGACAGTCCCAAAGTGGGATCCAGCTCAAGAGGAGGCCCCAAGGCCTAACACCATTACTGAGGCTATGGAGCGCTCACAAAAAGGAACCTATCATGACTGCCCTCTGAAAGACCCAGCAAGAAGCCGAAAGAGTCAGATGCAGGTATTTGTACCCAACCAATGGACTGAAGCTGCTGAATTCAGTCTATTGGTTGAATTAAGGAAAAGCTGGAAGAAGCTAAGGAGGAGGGCAACACTGTAGGAGGACCAGCAGCCTCAACTAACCTGGATCCCCCAAGATCTCTCAGACACTGGGCCACCAACCAGCCAACAAACATCAGCTGATATGAGTTGCCTGCCACTGGGTTCAATCAGAAAAAAATGTACCTAACTCTCAAGACACTGGAAGTCCCAGGGAGTTTAGAGGTCTTATGGGGAGAGGGGGGGCTTTGGTGTGGGGTGGGGACATCCTAATGGAGACAGAGGGGCAGGGAAGAGGTATGTGATGTGGAACAGTGGAAGGGTGGAGCAGGAGGGAGTGTAAAAATTCTGGAGTGTAAAAAAAATTAAATGAAATTTAAAAAATGAAGAAAAGGGGTTGGGGATTTAGCTCAGTGGTAGAGCGCTTGCCTAGCAAGTGCCAGGCCCTGGGTTCGGTCCCCAGCTCCGAAAAAAAAATGAAAAGAAAAAAAATGAAGAAAAAAGTCCAATAAATGCAGAAATGACAAACTTCATACCATCCTTAGAATTTGATAAAAGGAGGAAAGAATAACAAAATCATCCACAAAAGGAAGAAAATACATAAAGGGAAAACGAAGAAAAAGACCATCCTTTCCCCCCAAAACCCTAAAGTTTTGAGTTCCTTATTCAGCAAATGTGAAGATTCAGGGGGCAATCTAAGTCACTCAGGGCACTGAATGCAGCATCACCTACAGGCTGGTCCATGTTTATCACAGCCAACATGCCAAGTCCGATTTATTTTCAGATAAACATGAGCTCAGGCAGAGAAATGATTTTGAAATGCTAAGACCCAAATCTGTTATTTTTCTTCAGAAGGACTGAAAGCATCTTCAGGGGCTAGTACTAGTGTTTGTTTGCTTTCATGGTTAAGAGAGTCCAAGTAATCCTTTCTGATTCTGTGTCAGGAGAAAAAGTAACAGAATCAGATAGTGTAATTAAGAACTTTTTTTTCTCTCTCCAAAGGGACTAAGTGAAAAAAGCGGGAGAAAGGTTCTGGAATTTTAGAGCAGAGTATTTACAAGCCAAACATTGTACTTGTGTATATTCTGTGTTTTCTGAATGGAAAAATATTTATTTTTCAGTAATTCTATTATACTATGTAGGAGGTGCCAACAAGATCATGAATATATCAGCAAATCTATGAAAGGATTAGCTAATAATGCAATGCTTTACTTTTAAAAACTATTTTTAAATAAGAAAAAATCATTTGCAGTGTTTATTGTCACTTATGTAGACAACTTTAATTTGCTGTTATTTTAGACAAATCAAACTCAATGACAAAATGTATTGACTCCAATCTTGCTTCTCTAGTCGATACATTAAAGATTATTTTCTGTAACACATATTCTGATATAGAAACTAATATTTATCTGGCTTGTGGGTCTTTCTCCTATACTAAACCAATGAAGGAGAAAACTCTGAGGACTTTTGCTGTTTACACAAAAGCACTGAAGCACAGAGTATTGGTAGAGGTCATTAATGATTCATAGGTGTTTAATGCTATAGTCTAAATAATGAGCCTCCAAAGATTTCCACACCTCGCTGTTGGAAACCTACAACCATGTAACTCAATAAAAAGAAGTTCATAGGAGCAAAGATCTTGGATTGAGGAGATTGTCTTGGATTGCCTGGGTGAGAGACTACTGGGGTTTGAATACATAATTCCTTTTGAAAGTTAAAGGTTGAAACTCAGGGCCCTTGGAGCTGAAAGTCTATTAATTATCCACTTTTGATAGTGAAATATGATTCATTTCTATTTTTGTCCTTTTTCTCCAACATCAGGGCAGAGCAGAACAGGTCATTTTAGAATATGAGCTCAGCCCCACTGGACACAGGATCAGCAAATGTGACAAGCTCAGCCATTGGAGGTGTGAGGAGTTAATTCATTTAATTTATAAATTATGTAGTGTAAGGTGGTTTGTTATAGAACAGGAATGATTTGGGACAAGGTCTGACTGAGGTCCATTTGAGAAAGAAGTTGAATGTAGACAGAAAATTTTCTTAGCCTAGTTTAATAAGGGTTTAATCTCTCCTTTAGACTACCACTGACCGGACATAGAAGAAAAGTTATTAGGACACAAGGTAAGTAGACCCGTTTAGAAATTGTTTTTTGGGGGTGAGTTCCAATCTTTGTTGTCAGGGTATCAGCAGTTCAGTCCAGTAGCAAACACCGAATTCAAATCAGCAGCTCCAGTCCAGTCCATTCGGCAGTCACCACACAGGGACCTGCAAGGGCAGTTCAAGCCAAAAGAAACCACATGGCTCCTCAACCAGCCCAAAGGCATGGAAGTGGCAAGAAGCTGAAGAAACCCCACAGAAAGTTCTTCAGCGAGTTTCTCTCTAAGGTGTCACTACAAGTGGAGCTCAGCCATCCAACGAAAGATGAGCCAATGCACGCCAGTCGTTAACAAGAAATAGTGAAGAGGAGTCAAGCAAATTAATGCCCAAGCTCCCACTGTCTGTGGGCTCATATTAATATGCCTTTTGAATATTGTGACTATCTGCTTTAGCAAAAAATCCTTCTGCCTGGATGCCCCATCAAAACATCATTTTACCCAGCTGATTTTCCAATGAAACCAGAAGTTTCCACTTCATGAACATCTAGGAAGGAGGTGATCCTATAGAGGGAGGACTGTTAAGCTGGAAGAAGAAGCCATATGCAAAGAGGGCTGGCAGTGGTAAGATTTGCAAAAGGAAAATCACAAAACACAACACAGAACAACAGCGTCTCCCCCAAACAAAAAGAAAACCAAACTAAACCAACCAACCAACCAAACAAACAATTAGGTTGTTCTTACAGCTTCCAGAAAATATACAACTCTTTGGACTCCTTGATTTAACCCACTTTAGCTCCATTGAAGAATTCTAACATCCAGAATCGTGAAGTAATACATTTGTACTACTTCTCCTATTGTAATTGTGGTAATTTGTTATGGTAGACTCAGAAAATGCATAGTTTATAAGAGAAAATAGGTTTTTTGTTTGTTGGATATTTCTGGCCCTGAATTTTATTTTATTTTTATTAGTTAATTTAGTTAATCATTTCATTTATTTACAGTCCAAATGTTAACACCCTCCCAGTCCCCTCTCACAGAGTTCTTTCCCCATTCCCCCTCCTCCTTGCCTCTGAGATGGTGCCAGCCATCCTTTCCTTAGAGAATGAAACTTCCACAAAATTAGGGGCATCTTCTCCAATTGAGGCCAGACAAAGTAGTCCTTTTCTCCATATTTGCCAGGGGCTTCTGATCAGCCTGTGTATCCTTTTTGGTTGGTGGCTTTGCACAGAATACCCCTGATGCACCCCACAGACCCTAAGAAGTTAAACAAGAAGGAAGACCCAAGTGAGGATGCGTCACTCCTATTTAGAAGGGGGAAGAAAATAATCATGGGGGGAATAAGGAAGGAGGGTTCTGGGGGGAAGGGGAAGGGAAAGGGAAGGGGGGCAGGATCAGGTATGGGGAAAGACAAAAGAGAAACCCAGAGGACCAGGAAAACAAATGAAAATATGTAGCTGCCAGGGATGTGTTAATCTGCATACCCTGTGCTGTCTGACAGGATCCATAGGTCTCTAGCCCAGTAGGAGCAGCCAAAGATTTACAGCTCTTTGACAGAAAGCAGTGGCATGGTGGGCTTTTGGGCCTCTTCTGTGGCTACTGCTATCCTAGAGTCAGTGGCAGGTAGTGAGATGCAGCCAGTAGCTAGGGAGCTAGAGACCAACGTCAAGGCTACTAAGCATGAAGTGGCTGCAGTCAAGCCTGTGCACCAGGTTGGTTGGGTTGGGTTGAGGTCCTGAACCTTCAGAAGAGAAAATTCTTCTCTGAAGTGTTACAGCTCAATAAAACAGGCAATCTCATATGAGTTTTGGTGAAATAACTCTTGCACTATATTCCTTGTGTCTATGACTGTATAAATATTTGAGGATGGGCTAGGATCTAGAGGCAGATGTTTTCTATTGACTTAGTCTAAGATGTGAGAGATACCACATCTCCATGTGTTAGGACTACAGGTGTTGTTCTACATGACTAGTGACTGATCCTACAGTCCTCTCAGTAGGGTGTCATGGTCATGTTTTTCAGGACAGTCACCTAACGCCTAGTATATTTATACACCTACATTTCTCAATTATAAGAATCGTGGGGTTCCTGAATCCACTCAATCTTACCAGGTTTTCTTTTTGGTAGCACTGACCACTCCCCCCACAGGGATGGGTGGTGAGCGAAACCTCTAGAAAGTACCAAAGACCTGGGATGGGGAGGCTCCTCAGACTCGGTATGGATAACCCTAGCTGAAATGCCCAGAAGTGGGAATACAGAACCTGAAGAGTCCACCTCCAGTCATTAGTCAGGGCCCCCAGTAGGGAGGGGGGAGAGGGGGGAGGGGGGAGAGGGAGGGAGAGCAACCTTTATCCTAAAATTGCTCCCATTTAAAAGAAATACAGGAACAAACATGGAGCAAAGACTGAATCAGAGACTGGTCCAAATTGGGATCCATCCCATGGGCAGGCACCAAACCCTTGGCACTATTACTGATGCCATGTTGTGCTTGCAGACAGGATCCTAGCATGGATCTCCGAGAGACTGTACCAGTGGCTGACTGGGATAAATACAGACACTCATACTAAGCATTGGACTGAGGTCAGAGACCATTATGAAAGAGTTAGAGGAAGAATCTAAGGTACTGAAGGGGATGGAAATCCCATAGGAAAAGCAACAGTGTCAACTCACCTAGAACACTACAGAGGAAGGTTTATTTGTATTTATTTTATTAAGCAGGTTACTTCTTGACAGTCTTAGAAGTTATAGAGTCAATGAAAAGGTCGTTATTTGTAGGCAGTGTCTGCTTCTTCCCTATTGCTATTCTGTGGGAATAGAATTCATGTATTATATATGTATTCATGTTGTGTGTGTGTGTGTGTGTGCATATGCCATGTGTGTGTGTGTGTATTAAGTGTGTGTTTATATGGATGGGGAAGGCAATATTAGCAGCTGCACTCATAGGCCAGCAGTTTCTGATTCCCATGCAACTGGAGTTACAGGTAGTTATGACTTTCCAGCTGTGGGAGTTGGGAACTGAACTCTGATTCTCTGCAAGAGCAGTCCCACTCCTCAGATGTGAGGCATTTCTTCATCCCTCCATCTGCTTCTTTATGGGAGGCTCTCTCTCTGAAACTTGATACTCATTGATGTAATACAACAGTTGGATAACGAGCTCTAAGTATCAGCTTTTTACCTTCCCCAGTAATGAAACTCTTCAACCAGCATTTTATGTGGATGTTGCGATTCTGACCTTAGGTTCTTGTGCTTGCATGGCAAACATTCATCAACTGAGCCATCTAGCCAGCTTTCCTAGTGCTTTACTAAAGACTCTGTATATCTGTTTATAGAACCCAGGCAATGCCCAGTGTCTATTTGACTGTGTTCAAACAAGCTTCCATTGCTCTGCATAGAAATGCAAGCCAACATTTAAAGCTCCTCTTAAAAAAATTCTTTAATTTTCCCCTAGTCTTTAAGATGATAATTACATTGTGAAGCTAAATAGGTACATTTTCTTTTCTTCCCTCCTTATTGTCCCATTCTCATCTGACATATTTTTAATCTTCAGACCTGCATACATACAGAGCATATGCATGCATACTTGTGTGTATGTGTTCATCTAATATAGAGCTATTTCCATTGGTTGAACTTATTATCAAGGTAACTTCTATGGAAGTTCTAAGAAATAGGTCACTTCCTCAAGGAGGTTGAATCTTTGGTGGCTTAGTATGATTATTAAAATACAAATTTGCATTTCTCCTTTCAAGCCCTTAATATCATTCTCATGCAACTTATTGGTCACAGCTACATTGCATATAGTATTTCTTTTCTACTAGAGAACTGATTATTTGTCAGCCATGGCTGAGTTTATTTGTGTTTACAATTTTTGATGGATGACACTATTCAGTGTTATTCTAGGCATTCAGTGAATGTTGAGGAGAATAGGTGTGTTCACACTAAGAGTGAAAATGCTCCTTATGAGAAATAATTATTCTAAAAGATTCCTCCTCTTTTTGTTTGTCAGAAGAATGGTCACAAATATTCATCGTTCTGTTAAGCATTCTGTAATTTTTAAAAAACCTCTTTAAAAATTGTATTCTTGGGGAAATTTTAGATTATGATTTTCTTGCAGATACTTTGTACCTAGTAGAGTTTAAATCTGAAGTGTTCCTAACAGGCTCACATTGTAAACACTTGGCTTCCTAGCTATTTGGAAATTTATAGAGCTTTCAAACGGTAAGCCTAGCTGGTGAAGGAAGTCACTAAGGAAGTGACTTTAAAAGGATAACTGTCTCTGTTTTCCAGCCTGAGGTCTCTGCCTTCTGGTTCATGTGATATGCAAAGGTCACAGGTACAAGCTTCTTCCATAGAGGACCAAGACAATCATGTTCCCATCCCTTCCCTGCCATAAGGGATTGAACCCTTGAAACCATGATCCAGAAGATATCCTATTACTTCCGTCAGATATTTTAGTAGCAGTGATTCAAAAATAACAAGTACGGGGCCTAGAAGCCAACCACACGACATGAATACACAAATTCTTCACTTTGCTATGTGAATTCTAACCATTCCCTTTCCTGTAAAAAAGAAATAGCCCTACTTGTACAAATGAGAATAAAAGATGAATAGTTGATAAAGAATGATAATGACCTGTGAAATACCTCTGCAGTAGTGAAGTTGTCAAGAGGTTTAATAATTAATTTGTTAACTATATATAGTTGATTGATATATGTTGTGTACATATATAAAATTGCCAAATAATTACCTACAAATACATACAATTGTGCTAATAAAATTCATTTTTGCTAGTGTTATGTGAATAAGAAAATTGATTTTAGAAATTTTGGGTTTCAAAGGTCCTGGAAATGTATTAGTCACATCAAAAAAGAATAAAACAGAGCTATGAAGAAGCAAGATGAATACATTTTTGGGGGGAAGGGTGGGTTTGGCTAAAGTACCTGAAATAGGATTGGGGTTTTGCTTGTTATGGTAGATTAAAACCTTGGGGTTTAGTATCAAGAATATATACAAAATTCTTTTTGACATTGATTTGTTCACAAACAAATATGAAGAAGCTCTTTGCTGGCTTGAAAGACAGCATCCAGATTCTGAAACATTTCTGTTCATTCTATCAAATTTATCATGTGCAAAATGTCAGTGTTCAAGGCCTTCTGTTTCTAACATGGCCTTGTCCAGTCTTTTTCATTTCTGTAAAAAAGATATTAGTTTGCCTACTTTGACACATTTCATTCTTTCCCAATCAACAATTTAGCTATTAGTCAAGATTAGTTTACTTACTTTAAAAAAATGACTATTTTAAGCAATAGCTAATGCACCATTCCTATTTTAAGTCATTCATGTTTCTTTGGTAGGAAAAACATTTTGTCCTGACTTTAGTCCTGACTTTAAAAATTTCTCAGCTCCACTTTTGTTGTTTTCTACTTTCATTTACCACCTGCAGTCGAATGCCGTTTAAGAATAACATTAATGCGATCTGTGGATTATATCTTGAGTAATCCAAACTTTGGGGCTAATATCCACTTATCAGTGAGTGCATACCATGTGTGTGTTTTTTGTGATTCGGTCACCTCACTCAGGATGACAAATACAGAGGTGAATGCTTGCAGCCAACCATTGAATTGAGAATGGGGTCCCCATTGGAAAAGTTCGAGAAAGGATTGAAGGAGCTGAAGGCATTTGCAACCCCATAAGAACAATAATACCAGCCAACCAACCAGAGTTCCCACGGACTAAACCACCATCCAAAGAGTACACATGGACAGACCCATGGCTCCAGCTGCATTTGCAGCAGAGGATGGCCTTGTTGGGCACCAAAGGGAGGAAAAGCCCTTGGTCCTGCCAAAGTTGAATCCCCCAGGGTAGGGGATGTCTGGGCTGGGAGGCGGGAAGGGGTGTGTGATTGGGTGGGGGAAAGGGGATAACATTTGAAAAGTAAATTTTAAAAATCCAGTAATAACAAAAAATGAAAATATTAATGGACAGGGCATAGCCTAATATTAGAGGACTTGCTTTACATATAGAAGGGTCTGCGTTCAGACATCAGAAACATTTTTATTTTATCATTTGTTCATACCTGACAGTATATGAGAACTGATTATTTGCTGGTTTCACAGCCCATAAGGGAGGACATACTTTAGATGCTGCTTACCTCTCAAGCTCCCTCCAGTTTCCCCTATGATGACCTTGGTGCTCCTTAAATAAGTTTTGCACAGTTAAAGTGAACTGTCTTATCACTTACCGAGCTCTTCAAATGAAAAGCTGCTCCTCACATAGTAGTATAATTAGTCTATGTAGTGGGGTCAATTTTTTGTAGGTTTAAATTCCTAGGAACGCATAGATAGTCAAGGCAAATTACATAATTTATCAACTCACTGATTGATTCAACAGAGAAAACTCTCTGGCTAATGACAGACTCATGAGTCGAAAAAATACATGCAAGAAGCCAGTGCTATAGCTCTATGGTGTACACATAGACTCAGTACCCCTAGCACCACCACAAGAAAGTACACTAAGTCGTCTTCACCCATGGAACACCACAGCTTAGTAATGCAATACATGGTGGACTATGGTAGCAATACATGGTCATGATTGCTATCTGACTGTGCCGTATGGCTAACTGTTGTTGCCCAGGATTGTAATAGGATACCATGGAGCATATTATTTTCCCAGGGTGGGGGAATCAAAACCCAAAATTAAAAAATGGTTTCTACTAAAAAAATGTGAAACCATCTTAAGTTAAAGACCAACAGTATGGATTACTTACTATATACTAGGAAAAATGAAAATTAGGAAGGATTGCAAAGATAAAAGTAGACATACACTAACTCTAGAGATTTATACATACTATAATTAACATTTATATGCAACTCAACTTTATACTCTTCAACATAATTCTTCAATACATTCAATATATAAGTAATACATTTTCTGAATAATATATTACATTATTGTTAAAATGTTATATATGTTAATATGTTATTGTTATTGTTAAAATGTTATATATGTTAATATTATTATTGTTGTTAAATGCTATCTATGCTATTATTCATAAATATATAATTGTTATGATGGTTTTTTTTTTGAAGTTGATACCAGATAGTGGCTGACAATGGGAAGTAAAATTGGAGAAAACCTATGAAAGAAATAATTTTACTTCTAAATATTTAGGCTTTGCAAAAATGCTCCAAGATTTCTTCCAGGACTGTTCACATAAAGAACGACTGGAATGATCTTTAAAATTAATAGAAGTGACAGTGGCAGCAGCTACAATCATAGCAAGTATTTCGCAGTTGTTCGCAAACATTGTCTGCTGGACTCTGAGAAGATGGCGAATATGAGTAAGGTACAGCTACACCAGTGTAGAAACAGATTGTATGGTTTATTAGGATATTTATAACCACAGGGAACCCTCAGTTACATTGTCACTTCAAGTACACAGATTGGCCAACGTTATAAAAAAGAATATTAAATGCTGACTCTATAAAATACACTTAAAGATTGGAAAATCATTTCCCTCCATTGCCAGGAAAACTGCAGATATGTTACCAATGTGAGTAAAATAATCAGAGTCAAATTAGGTAGTATAATCTACTTACTTTTGACCAGTGAGACAGATGACTGAGATGTAGGATTGAGCTTACCAAAGACCAGAGGATCTACTCACTTGAGTCTAGCCCAAATCATCAATGCACAAAGCTGGATTTGGGAGATGAGTTCTGTGTAATAATGGTTACATTCAACACATGCACAGATGTTTGAGCTGTCTGTATTCAGATGAGAGTAAAGAGTTCCATTAAGATACAAAAAAAAAAAGAGGAAAAGGCAGAAACATATAAGAAAAAATCTTGTATAATTATTTTACAATGAGACGGCACCTGGCAAGATAAGAGAATAATGAACACCCTGTTCATGTTCTGGTTTTACTTAATATGTCACATATAGTGGTCAAGTTCATTTCTTTTTCTCCTAGTAAACCTTTCACAGCTTTTACTGGAGCAAGTAGCCATCCTTTTCCTCCTTTCCTCCTATCATCCCATGAATTTGGGTCCCTAAGTTTGCAAGTGTACCTGGTGGTCATTGATGGGTTGACTATTTTATTGGCATGATTCTCCTCACTGGAAACCCAGGCAGGTGCCCCTTCCCTCCTTTGCATTGCACTTGAACCTGACCAAGTGGACCTACTTCGTCACAGCAAGAGAACGAAGACAAGACAGAGAAGAATTGAGCTAAGTAACAAAATGGAGAGTAGGCTTGAGGGATAATATTTAATCTTTTATGATAAATAGGCACTGCCCAAAGCCAGCATTTCCCTTGAGCTTTTTGATTTTGTGAGTCAGTAGAGTTTCTTTTGTTCCCAGCATTCAAATATAATTTTTATTAATTTTTTATTTATTTTTTATGCTCTAGATTTTATTCCCCTTCCAGTCCACCCTCTGACTGTTCCACATTCCATACCTCCTCCCCTTCCCCTTGTCTCCATGAGGAGTTTTAAGTAATATATTCACCAATAATTTCATATATGTTTATAATATTCTACTCATACTCACCATCCCATACTTTTATGTCCCTCCCACTCTCACCCTCCTACCTCATTGAAAAAAATTCTCCTTCCCTATAATTTTTGTTGCTGCTATTGGTTTGTGACCTAGTACATTTTACCAGGGCAACCATCACAGGCATGAATATCAATTCAATCAAAATAATCTAAATGATTTAAGACAGAAACTCCAAATGTGTATTTTTTGTTATATCTGTATATTTTATAGAAATAAAGTAAAAAATGAAATCATATTTTAAAAACAGATTAGATCATTGATTCCTTATATTTCTGGTGGACACAAAATAAATTTTATCAGACCTTTTTCATAGTTTTTTTCTAGAACCCTTATTGGTAGTGGCAACAATATGTGGCAGCCTATTCTTTACTGATATGTTTTGATAGGTACTTAAGCACTTAGATATGTTCTAATTCCAACATAATATTTAAAACCCTGCCTGAACTTAACTGTTTTTCAATTAATTTTAAACACATGGAAAATTAGATATAGAAAATCATGTTGCAATTATCTGTTGACAAAATCAAAACAAGACTGGTTTTTATATGTACTCCATTAGAGAAAAACATGTAAGAATTATGAATTCTATTTTGAAGTCATATTTTCCTTTTATCAAGAAAAGTGTAGAAAACACATTAGAAAGCTGAATACCATAGCAGCATGTCCTATGTAAGAATCTTTTTAAAACTCATAGCATTAAATGTGTAACAACATCAAACACACACCCATCGTGGTAAACGGGAGCCTTAGTTCTTCATGTAATGAAGTGCAGTGCCGCTACCCTATAAGATCATGGAAAATATAGACAGGATTCTCACATTCATATTCATTTACATTCAAGTTGCCAAATGCTGTAGTTACTCAAGGATCTAGGCATCTAAATTCAAGCCATGTATCCTATCCTGGTACACAGGGATTAAGGTGCTTTGATAATTGGAAAATCTGGCGAGTGCATATCTATTCCGATCCATATCTTACTTAGGCAGGTTTTGATTTTCTACAAAATATTCATTCAAAGTATCTTTCAAACTGCCCATTTAGAAATATATTGAGATATTCAAGGTCTTCGAGTCTTTCTTAGAATATTTCAAATATTTCCCCTAAATTTATTTAATAAATATCTTTACAATAATAAGCATAATTATGAAGGGAAAGGTTCATTTTTTAATGCATTGGCCAGAGTTTGACCTAACTGCTGTATTTATGGCAGGCAAGATATTTGTTTTGTAATGTGTTCTTTTCTCTAAACCAATGTCACTATCTTCCTCACTCCTCAAACAATAGAACTTATAAATTCCATTCTGTTATTTTGTTAATTAGGTATTATTTTCAAAGAACGCAATTTGGAATCAGACAAAGCAGCGTAAAAGCAGGGAGTGATGCACTTCTGAAGTCATAGTCCTATGAGATAAACTATCAGACCCAAATTCAGAGAAAGGTGAATCACTCAAAATCTTTTCCCTATATAAGTCTTCATTATTCTGAGAATACCGAGATTTGTTGTTCCTATTATTTTGCTGAAGTTTCTGTTTCTTATTTTACCAAATTATAGATCACTGTTTAGTGTCAAATAATAGTTCTCATTAAAATTTCCTTTGGAGAATCAATATTTCTCAGGCTTTTGGCCAGAAAATGGACAATTCCATTACTGTAGTGTTTCCTGTCTGATGTACATGCGATCCTGGAAGACTGGCTGTGAGGGACAAGCAGGCATGGCTGCCCCTCGGGAGCTTTTCAATAAGAGGTATTAGCCTACTTCTGCTGCTCTCAGGTTGATACTGTCAGGAAAAAAAGATATCATATGTACAGAGTGCACTATTACATATTACCTCCTTAGGGAGAGGATAATCTTCACTTTAACGGATAATGTATAAAGCTTTTACTTCATATGCTAATATTGAAAGATCATAAGGAGCCACAATCTTTTATTTCAAAAATGAATATTCTTATCATGGAAAAGTATGATCTATAATTAGAAATCTACCTCTATAAAATATTGACATTTCTCTAGGCTTTTCATATACACAAAAAATATGTATGTATGTGTATAATATATATGTGATATATAGACATAAATATATGTGTGTGTGAGTGCATGTGTGTGTGCAGTGTGTGTGTATGTATATATGTATATACATGGATTATTGGTGAATAGTCAGACCTCAAAGAAGTTAAGTCTCTCAATAACTATTTGTAAACTGAGGAGGGATGAGAAGAGTACGAATTCTTAAACTCTTCTGATGGAGCAATCACCACAAACTCTCTCCTTTTATTTATATACAAGGTCATATGAAGTTAATTTGTAACACAATGAAAGGCATTTTAAAAAAAGTCAAGAATAAGTGAGGCAGAAAAAAAAATAAAGCTCCGTTTGCTTCCAAGTTGGCCAGAGTTAAAGGGGATAAAGCCATAACAGTCTCAAGAATAAAGAAAAGAAACAGGAGACAGACATCACACCATCTGGGAGGGACTGCCATACGGCCAGGGCAAACAAAGACAAAGGTGACCGGAGCCTCAGAAGCCCATGGTCACAGGAGTGATCACAGCTACGCGGCAGCATCTGAGATCTGTGGCTGTCTTTCCTCTTCTTTTAAGTCCATTTCTTTCAAGAATTACTGTTGTTGTTCTAGGTTGAAGCTATTTGTGTAAAAAGAACTGAAGTTGGCATCATGTACTGTTCAACTGTCATTTGCAGCCAAGTATAATTTTAACTGCCACATTTTACCAGTTTTGAGCATTCTAGGTTCTCCCAAATATTTGAGTCTGATTCTTTTTGATATAATACCCAATTTAAGAAAATCCAACTATCACCAATACATCCATTATAACCTGAATTTTAAATTAGCTTTACAAATGAAATTAATCCTTTGGGAATAAGTTGCCTAAAGGTTAAAGCTCAAACGTTGAGAACTTAGGAAAGGATGTCTCCGGTAGCATCATTTTATACCTAGCCATGTATACTGGCAGCTTACCTCTGCAAAAATAAATAAATAAATAAATAAATAAATAAATAAATAAATAAATGTCATCTATGAGAAAAGGTTTTAACAATAAAATTGATGTTCTTTGGCTCTTTTAAAAATACTTATGATATTTGAATGAACCATGCTATAATAATGACATATGCAAGCATATGGATTTTGAAAGCGACCCATAATTTTGTGGTTCCCACAGTGACTAGAAGTCACAGGCACTGGTAAATTTTGGATCAAAGGTTTTGTGGGTGGATTGGTATCCTCATTGCTCCACTGGGTTTCTGCTGGCTATAGGAGGTATCCTCTGCCGGTTCCATATCCTCAATGCTATGAGTCACAACTGGGCTCATCTGGACTGAATCTTGGGCATTTCCCTTATCCTAGGTCTTGGTCACATTCTACCAAAACCCCCTAATTCCCAAACCCCTCATGTTGAAAATTTTCATTCATTCTCATGGCCATTTGGTCATCTTTCCTGTCCCTCCCCATACCTGATCCTGAACCTCCATCCCCACTGCCCCCAAGGTCCCTTTCTCCATGTTTCTTAAGACCATTTAATTCCCCCTTTAGGTATCCTTGCTTGGGTCTTCCTTCTTGTTTAGCTTCTTTGGGTCTGTGGAGTGTAGCATGGGTATCCTGCATTTTATGGATACTATCTGTTTATAAGTAAGTACATACCATGCATGACCTTTTCGGCCTGGGCTATCTAACTCAGGTTGATGAAACAGAAAACTGAGGAGAGAATGTGGGAATGGCCAACCAATAACCTGTTCAACCTGAGACCCATCCCATGAGCAAGCACTAATCCCTGACACTATTAATGATGCTCTGTTATGCTTGCAGACAGGAGACAACATGGCCGTCCTTTAAAAGGCTCCACTCAGCAGCTGATTAAGACAAATGCAGACACACACAGTAAAATAGTAAATGTAGCTTGGGGAATTCTATGGAAGAATAAGGGGAAGAATTTGAGTCTGAGTGGGATAGGAATTCCACAGGAAGGCCAACAAAATCAACTAACCTGCAGCCTTGGGGCTCTCACAGGCTGAACTACCAACCAAAAAAAAAATAGCATACATGGGCTGGACCTAGGCCTATCTGCCCATATATAGAAGATGTGCACTGCCGGGGTCCAGCCTCGACACAGATCGGAGTTCTCAACTGAAAGCATGGATATCTGGAAGGCGCATAATAAATATACACAGACTACTCTTTGGGTACAAACTGACAGGCAATTTCAAGGCAATTTCTCTCTCTCTCTCTCTCTCTCTCTCTCTCTCTCTCTCTCACACACACACACACACACACACACACACACACACACACAGCTTGAGGCTGCTGCACACACTCTGCATTCTCTTGCACACTCTGCTTTTTTATTGTGATTTTCTTTTCTTGAACACCCACACTCATGTACACCTCTGTTCATTTCACACACACTCTTCATACACACCTCACACATATCTCACACACCACATGCATGCTCCTCTCACTCACATACACAATCTTCATACACACCTCACATTCTCTCATTTACTCTTCTCATGCTCTTCTCATGCTCTCTCACTCGCTCTCACATTTGTTCTCAGACTTGCTCTCTCATTTGCTCCCTCATGAGCTCTCTGATGAGCTCTTCACATTCTCTTACTCATGCTCTCTTCATATGCTCTCTCTCATTCACTCTTTACATGTTCTCTCTCATTCTCTCCAGTCTTTTATTGATAATTCAAAAGCAGGTAGAAAAAAGACATCGTATAATCATTGCCAAATCAAATTCAAAAGAATAACCATATCCCACAAAGAACTAAGAATTATAATTGTTCCCCAAAGTTTCAAGCTTCCTCTATTCCCAGGCCTGTGGTCAAAATAATAATTGTAAACTTATCATTATTTAAACTTTAACTTTTAACTTATTATACTTCAGAACCCAAAGCTCCGAGGTCAGCTACTTGCACTTTCCTGTGAAACTCTAATGATAAATGACATAGGCAAAGCTGTCAGGCAGTGGCCAGAAAGAGCCAAGTTAACCCTTAACTCAGTGGTTCCGCTAGCTTTCTGTTCCTTGCACACAATGACTCTCTTAAGAGTCCCAGTGTTTTGACTTAGTTATATATTGTATACTTCCTTATCCAGGAACCACTCTCAAATGTTTTGTAAAACTTATTTCCTAATTTCAATACCATTTTCCTTTTTCAGGGTCCCAATGTTGGCTCTAATTCATTTTCTAGTAATTTCTTTAAAGTTTCTTTGCAAGTCAAGCATTAATCTGGAACTACTGTTGTGCAGTTATTACATTGTTTCCAAGATGAGAACACACAGCCTGCACCTGGGCCATTAGGGCTGTGCTGTGCTGTGCTCCTGTGCCTCAGTTTCCAATTGTTTAAGAATCATTACATCAATGAACATCTAGTTTCACAAAATTCACCAGACCAGAAGGAGAAAGAAGTAAGAAAGTCAGATATAATAGAATAATTATGCACACCAAGGCCAACTGAAGGGCAGTCACACACAAATGACATCTATGCAGCCGCTGTCCAGGGCTAAGGTTAGGAGAAATGGGAACAACCAGTTTTTACAAAGAGCTGCTGCGGGCTACTGAGATGTCTCCATTCCGGCCTACTGCAGGCAGCCTCTTATTTCAGATGGCCGGTCCCCTGGAGGGATGTGTCTCCTGCTTCTCAGGGTCCCAGACACCACCCTACTTTACAAGGAGCTACCGCAGGCTTCTGAGATGTCTCCATCCCAGCCTACTGCTGGCAGTCCTTGTCATCGTATGCTGTCCCCAGCAGTGCACCTTCATCTCAATGTGAGATCCGAGCAACTGGATCAAGGGCTGTCCCAAAAGCTCTTGCCTGTCAGAGGGATGTGTCCTTCTAGCTGGGCTGCCTTGTCTGCTCTCAGTGGGAAAGGATATGCCTAGCCTGTCCAAAACTTGATGTGTCTGGGTGGGGAGATAACAGGGGGCTCCACCTGCTCAGAGGAGAAGGGGAGTGAGGATGGTGGAAGAATTGTAAGAAGGAGTGACCAGGAGGGGGACACTGAGCATGATATAAAATTAATAAATAAAAACAATAGTTAATTAAAAATGTCACACGTGTAGACCAACAAACACACACAGAGGGAGTGGGAGGGAGGAGAGAGAGAGAGAGAGAGAAAGAGAGAGAGAGAGAGAGAGAGAGAGAGAGAGAGAGAGAGAGTGAGAGAGAGATCATAAACAGAAGTTTCAGCTTCCCTAGAAATCACTCCCAACAAAATATTTTCTTTGGTGCTTTACTCACAAGGACACAAATAGGAACAAATAATACTTTGAGTCTCCTATAATCTCTAATAATCATAATATTTTGATATATTTTCTCTGAAAGTAGTGTTGCTGAAAAAAGAATAATATACATTTAAAATGTAATGACTAGAGATACACTATAAACTAATTGCTAAGATAATGATGAACATTTAGTAACTAACACTCAGTGGGCATCTATGTGCCAAACAAATTTCCAAATATATCTCACAAAAACTTCTTTAGCTTCCCTAAGGATTTGGTTCAGTGAAAACTATTACTGCAAAGGTTTTTAGGTATGAGTAATGGTGATGAGAAATGGTAAGTAACATCTATTTCCAAGTAAATATTACAGAGCAGTAGAAATTAGGAGCCAAATCCTTCACAGTTAAGCAATTACAATACTTCCTTCTAGGAAGAATAAATTGGATGGGCAAACACTCATTATAAGTGTGATTCCCAGTCTTCTGCTCTTTCATTTAGTGCAGCTTTTAGTTTACAGTAAAATAAAACCTTTTGACATTTATATGTATGCGTGCGTGCGTGTGTGTGTGTGTGTGTGTGTGTGTGTGTGTGTGTGTGTGTATGTTGTAAAGTGTCTGAATATTGTGCATGTTTGTGTACACAGCTCTGGCTATCAGTTTTTACCTTTTCTAAAGAAAGCATGTAGACAAGAATTCTACATTTCTATAAACTGAATATTTAAGTTTTAAAGAATCCTTTTTATCTTTGGGGAGTAGAATATAAACTAACAAAAATAAAACCAGGTCTAGTGGGCAAGATATGTTTTCTGCATTGGGCTGTACACACAAGCATATTTGTAACCAAAATAGCTGAGACCCTTTAGAAAATCTTTCAAAAAGCCATTGAACGTCAGCCAACAAAGATCCCTTAACACTCTAGAATAAACAAGAGCATCTGGCGATACCCTCTATGAGCTGTCACCTTTACTCTGCCTGTTCATAGACTTTCTGGATAAGAAAGTAATGGTTCCATCTGGTCACCACAACAAGGAAAGCAGAAAACACAGAGAAGCTTCTGGTGGGTATCAGAGACAATTCTGCAAGGCTGTCACTGTGGAGAAGAATGCAGATATTGTGGATCTTTGCAGAATGAGAGATTCCAGTGTGACACACTGACATGGTACATGGCAGGTATCACGCATGGCCACGGACAACCTGCCCATTCTTGTTTAGCTTTGAAGTACACATGATCAAAAGTATTCAAACATTTTTATTTTTTTTCAGTGGTAATGAAGACATCTGAGATGTTGTTGGAATTGAAGGAAAGTGGTTATGGGACGATGAGACTTAGGATTTCCTTTCTAAAGTAAGAGTGAAGTAGATTATCAAATAAATAAGAGCAGAAGCTAAAAGGAAGATTGGTTTATACTAGAGAATATTAGGAGCTTAACCTTAAGACTCCAATCTACTGTTGGGAGATAGAAGAACAAAAAGTTGTGGAGTTTGAGTATATGGACATAGTATAGAAGAGTGGAGACATGTTTCATCTGAGAGAACAGAATTCTCATTCAGGGCCAGAGCATACAGACATAGAAGCCTTGCCACATCTCTGAGGAGAATAACCACATGCTAATGAATAAGTCTCCTTTTCCACTTCTATGAACTTCTTTTAGGTCAAGAACTTTTACCTCTAAGCGTTTGAGCTTGAAATTCTATATGTGATTTCACTTCTCTGAGGTAGTGTTTAAAAGCATCACACACACTAAAAGTTAAAAAAAACAAACAAACAAAACAGTTTGAAATGACTCCAACCACACATGTCTCTTCAATTTGGAATAAAGACCACCACCCCCTCCTCTGTGTGTCTTTTCCTTCCTCTCTCCCTTCCTTACGTCATTTCTTTCTCTTTTATATTAGGTCATAACATGGAAAAATCTCCATAACTTCTGGTAAAGGTGTAATGAATGAAAAGATGAAGGTCACAGAAAGGAGGACGCATTCTTACCATCAAGACTTTAAGAGGCACATCGGTTTGTTCATCCAGACTCGTTATTAGAGGGGAACAATGAGTGTCAGCCGAAGTCAAAATGGTAAGTTCAAGCTTAAAAGTGTAACAGGGTGTGGACAACCTCAAATGTCCCGGGAGATTCTTTTTATTTTTGGAAAGACTCCACTGTATTTTCATCTTAGGGCAGGAAAGCAGCCACGGAAAAGTGGAAGCTCAGAACTCTTCTCCTCTGATTTTTATCCAGGAGTCACTCCTGTGAGTGCTTTAGGTCATTAATCTGTTTAAATTGGAAAGATAGTGATGGGACAAGAGTCAGGGGATCTGCTTGATTTAGTAGCAGTTTGCCACCTCATTAGATATATAACCTTGAACATGTTACTCAGCCTTTAAAAATGAACTGTTTTAAATTTTTTCCTAATAGTATTTTCTTAATACGTCTTCACATTTCCAAAAATTCTCCACATGATTTAGATACATGTAGCCACTTTTATGAATAGGAGGGGTGTAAATCTCTCTCACTGTGCATATTGCATTGGTAGGAGTGATGAAGCCACAATGTATATGTGTGGAAGAGAGAAAGAGAAGAGAGGGAGAAGGAGAGAGAGGGAGGGAGGAGGAGGGGATGCGGGGGAGGGGGAAGAAGGAGGGGGAGAGGGAGTATTATCAGGGGCATGTGTATGTATTTATATATTAATAAGTTTTGCGTGCATATATTGTGATAGTTTATGTGTCTGTTGAACACATGACTATGAGTTTCAATGTCCTTGTTCCTCTTTTACTCTTGTCACAGTGTCATTTGTTCTATACTATATCACAGTGTTTTCTTTCTTTCCAGTGTACTATTAAGGTGACTGGTACTATTGATCTTTGGATTACATCATATCAATCACTTTGAATATTTTTTGAATGTCATTTTGTTCTCCTGTATCCTTACATAACTTGGATATAGTCCACAAGTGGAAATGTTTGGTTACAGGTCATATCTAAGGCTTTAACAAACTTGATAAACTGCTCTCAAGGAATTCCCACCAATTTGCAATGCCACAGAGAATATTGGATTTCTAATTGATGCACTGCCCCTCCCACTTGCTATTCACAGTTTGCGTAACCTTAGTAATTTCAGTGGCTATGCAATGCCATATCACTGAGGATATCTGAGGATTACTCTTCAAATAACCATTGCCCATGTAAACTCTTACTCAATTCCTATATCTGTTACCAACTACCAATATTTCATCAGTTTGTAAGAAATAAGCATGTATTCTAAATACATGTATTTACCTTATATTCATACCCATAAATTATTTATGGTATGTAGATGCTCAGTATCTCATGCTTAAGTTGGATACAAATCTTATGGTATGTGTGAGTTATGCATAGGTGTGTGTGTGTGTGTGTGTGTGTGTGTGTGTGTGTGTGTGTGTGTGTGTGTGTGTTTTGCTCTGGCATTTGGTATTTTTTGTAGTTATTGACAGACTATAGTCAAGCACCTGTAAGAGTGTGTCAAGTTTGGAAAGGTAGTTTACCTAACTATAATGATAATGGTATGATGATAATGGTATGATAATGATAATGATAATGGTATGCTTTAGAGTTCTGTTTTGCAAAAGCACCAAATGTAAGAATATATGTACATCATTATAATATTTGACATCATTCAAGAGTTTCTTTGCTTCTCTCTCTCTCTCTCTCTCTCTCTCTCTCTCTCTCTCTCTCTCTCTCTCCTCTTTCTTAAGACTCTAGGCAGTTACTAAAGTGATTCATGTCAATACAAATTTACAAATCAATGTCTGTCTTGCTAGACCAGAACACAGGCAGCACCAATAGGCATGCTAACTTGGAATGGAGAAAGCTCATGAGGCTTCAACTAGACAAAGAACCACAGATGACTTAGCAATGCTGAGAATAGGAGAAAATAATTTTCCCCAAGGAAGAACACACCAACGGATTAATCCAGTATTCCCTAGGAGGTCTTCATGCATACCAGATTCTCAGTTGACTTTAATTTTATACTGTATGACCAATGTTTACCAACCCTTGTCCTCTACATCACCCCATTCTACTTTAGGCTTTCTGAGTTGACTTCCCGAGTATAAGTAGAATTTTAAATTACTCTTTTTTTGATTCCTGTTTATTTTTCCTAATTTCCTCCAGGTGAGGTTCTGCTATTATAAATCATAGAATTTCATTCCTTAAGAATTAATAATATACCATCACTTGTGTGCCAGATTTTCCTTATGTGTTTATACAGGTAAGTTTAATGATCAATGCTCTCCAGCCTTCATTTTTTAATATGAGATAGTTCTATAGCTATGATCATCCAAAGTCATAGTTCTAGATTTTGAAATGTCATTTCTTTCTGTGGTTGCCTTTGCTAAGCATCGTTGTAAGCACCCACACTTAGTTACTGGGGCAAGTTTACTAGACATGCAAGTGAGGAATGAAATGAGGCTCAGGTTGGAATAGCCATGGCAACACTGACAATTTTTTGAAAGAAATCAGGCTTTTTTAAAAATACCTTTATCAAAAACAAAATATAATGGCAATTGACATGATCAATATACCTGCAGTTTTGTGGATACAATGAAGTTGGCAAGTTATACAGAATATACAATACTAATGTCTAAGTCAATTGCCCTGCCAAACTCCATGCTTCCTTGACTACTAAAGGAGCATACAAAGAAAAACACAGCAGGATGAATGTGTCACTGCCTGAAAGACTGCATCAGTCTCTCAAGACCTGAAAAGCACAGTGTGCCCAGGGAGCCATGGACTCTTAACATCTAAAACCAATGACACATACCTGGTTAGACCAGGCCAATTCTATGATTCCTTACACATTGTCAAAATCTTTTCTTTATTTTTGCATAGAATAGCTAGGATGTGTCTTCCCTGAATCCATAGCTGCAAAATAGGTGCTAAAGATTTCATGGGAAGTTGTGCTAGATGTGTGCCTTATTCTGTCCTTTAAATTTGAATGATGCTGGTTTCTATTTAGGATAACTGTTCACATACAGTTTTGTTGGCATTTTTACAGGTCTATCATTTTAATTTTGTCAAACATGTAGAGAATCAAGTTCATAGAATGACTAGTGCCTGGCAATTATTTAAAAAAAAACTTTGGATAATTTTATGCAGAATTCAAAAAAGTATTTTTGGTAATCATAAAAATCTATTTAGAATTTAGCATGCAATTACTGTGCCCAATTTAATATATTGTTTCCAGTTCTTTGTGATAGATTTAAGTAAAGAATAAGAAACAAAAAGTTAATCTTTCATGTTCATGCTAGGAATAATATTATTTTATGTGCTTTTCAACAAGGAGATGTTCATGTGTCACATTTTGGATTTCAGTTTGATTGTCATGTTCATAAATCCTAAAATAAATTGCCGTTGTCAATAGTCTTTCATCAATCTATTTAAAGACCTAAAAAAATCTCTGTTGAATTTAAATTTTAATAGAGGATACACGATATTTAAGTCTGATGGTTACATATAAATATCAGATTAGGTATTTTGCAATTCAATTAAGTTGTGAATAATTATAGTTTGTGCTTGAGATTTAATGTTAAACACTGCATTGTTTAAGTTACTTTCCTTTGGGCTATAATCCATTCTTTAAACCGAGTTTTATTAATGTTGAACTAAATTTCTAATATCATTTCACGTTACATTGCTAATACTAAGTGTGATGTGTTAAATACTGCCACACACTAGTGAACTCTCTCCTTTAGAGACAAGTTTCTCTACCACCCTTAAATTTATAGTGGAATGAATTGTTAGTGTTGGATTCAAAGATGAGGTGATAAGAATTTTGAGTAAAGCCCATTAGTTTTATTGTTCTTCTTCTTTATGAGATGTCAGTGTCCTTGAAGAGATTAGTCTCAGCTATTCTAATATCCACTCAACAATTTCCTCAACATTGAAATGAGGTCATTTTGGAATACCAGCCCTCAGCTTTACTATCTATTGCTAGTAACTGGAAAATGTTCCAACTGAGCTCTGTAAGAATTACCACTGCAAGCTCACAATGACATTAAAAACCATGTTCTCAACTATTATGCTTTAGAGTTATATTTTCATACAGCATTTTAAAATTATTGACATGGTTTTGAAAAGAAGAAAGAAGTTATTACACTGGCCTTCATTTAGAAGTGTATGCTTTGAATAATTCTATCAAACTAATCCAGGGAAGATCAACTGAGAAATTTTTCTGAGTACCAGAGGATGAACCGTGGGGCCAAAGATGAGTTTTGTATTATTATAAAGTCTGTGACACTAGTTATATTTACAAAATGGACAAAAACAATGAGTATTATAATAGAACAGGCAATTTAAGAAAGTCTTTAAAAACACATATAGGTTATAATGACTCTACTTTCTCTGTAACTTGAGTAGATGGAAATTCTAATTTAAATATTACATTTTAGTATGACTTCATGAATTGGACATTGTAACATAGGGACAAACACACTAGGAATAAAACTGACATTATGAAGTGATTATTCTGAAGGAAAATGCTAAATGCATATCAAACTGATGTCAACATCAGATTGTACATGTTGTAGCAACAAGTAGCCAATAAAATAAAAGAGAGAGAGTTAACAGGAGAGTGAACAGTGTCTTCATTTATAGCTCTCATGGTATTATTAATGAGGATACCATCCAGCTTCTGCTTATCCTCCATCATAGAGTGATATCTCATGTCACCAGAGACTCAATCTGTCACTGCTGTGTTTTCTCATAAAGAAAGCCAAGAACTTGGTAAATGAATGTCAAATACTCTTCTAGATTGGACACAAATGAAGTTCAGTGGGCTTGAAAACAGGCCATGGTGCTGAGTGTGGGGAGTATGGTGACTAAGGGGCACTTATCTAATAATAGTAAGTTCACCTCTAACGAGCAGCCTCACATGGTGTTCAAGGACAAGTCCAACAGAGGACAGAGGTGATAGCTTTCTTTTCTAATTGAAGAAGACAGATAATTGATCATCAGAGTTGTTAAAAGTACTGCTACAATGAAAATGCCAATATATACCTGTAAGAACAGTCTGTGCTCAATAGGAGTCTTAAAGGGACAGTAGATTATACACATACTGATTTTTATATACAAAAACATTACCGACGCAGTATTTTTATATTCCTAAAAGCAAACACCTGGTGAACTCCCTTGAAGGTATTATTATTTGCATTAACATTTAATGCACTATTTTCTGAAAAGCCAACAGCCTTGTTGCAGGCCTTTATGTAAGGTTCAGAAAATTTCTCATAAAACTATTCAACACAGTTAATGTTTTCCTACCTAACTGATGAAAAGGAGACTTAATTGTTTAGCTTTTCTCATTTTAACAAAATGCTGGAGACAGATTAGTCTATGTAAGATGAAAAGAAAAATATATTAGCTCACAATATGGAGAGTCAAAGTCGTAAGTGTGTAGTACAGGTTTGATGAGGGAAAATTGTTGACAACACCAGCAACTTAGTCCAGTGCAATATGATACAAATTTTGTTGGAGTGCCTACCCCTCCATGATGATATTTAAAACACACTCCACAAGCTAGAACCTATGCTTGACACTGTTTTTGTGGCCAAGGACCTGAGAATAGATATGTCATGGGCCAAGGTCACATCCAGTTACTATTGTTCTGCTAATGGAATATAATAAGAACATCACTCCTATAGCCATAGATTAGTGTCTCATAAACCATCACAAAGAAGCTTCTTCTTGCTCTAGAAGGAAACTTACACAGAGACCCACAGTTGGACAGTGTTCAGAGTGTGAGAGACCTGGGAATCCTCCGTTTTAAATGGAATGTCTTCATCAAACTCCCCCGCCCCCTCAGGGATCAGGGAGCTATATGAAAGAGGACACAGGAAGATTCTAAAAGTCAGAGAGGATGGATAACTTCAGAAAAACAGTGTCTTCTAGAAAACACTGTGATCTGAGTTTTGGCCAACAGGCCTGAGATTTTTTAACACGCTAAAAGCTGGCTTGTTTTCCTAAAGAAAGCAGCAAATTAATAAAAACAGGCAGGAAATTACGTTAGTCCTAATGGCCATTATATAAAAATGACTAGCAAACATTTCTGCTTATATTTCATGTCTTGACATTTTCTTTTGTTTTAAGAAGAAAACTAATTGGAGTAGAGATTGAGAACTATGATAACTACTGTGGTTTGATTGGTCATTGTTTCAGTTTTTGCTCTCTAAGGTGGCTCAGTGGACTGTCTGGTTCCCATGATTCCTATTTGAGACAGGCGTCAGTTCCCACAGGCTGCATCTCCTTTATGATTCATGATGAATGTGATCTCATCAGGGGATGATTTGTCTTAAGAATTCTGCTATTTCTAGAATCTGTGGTGGCTGCAGGTTTAAGAAAATGACTGGAGACGTTTAGGGACTATTTCTGGAGTCTGGAAGAGAAAAAAAATATGACTGTAAAAGAGTTCAGTTACTCTTGCCCTTCGTGTTTAACTTTGTGAGCTTGGTTAGGCACCACCAATTTTAGACAGATATGCATTGACTGATTAGCATGCCTATATGCAGAGTGGAGTGAGGACATGGCTTGAAGTAAAGGAAACAGATATAAAGAGAAGTCTGACGTGTTGTTGTTGTTGTTAAAATGCAAGTCCAAGTGAAAAGTTTGTAGTTTGGGCAAATGATTTTCTCAGTAACTGTCATAGAATGACCTTATAGAACATGGGGGTTGGCAATGATGTGAGAATGTATCTGGAGAGAATGAGTAATTACATCTTGAACCTGAAATGAGTGACTTCTGGAATCCGAAGCCATGATTTCAGAACCATCTTCTCCTAGAGCTGCTTTCCAATGTTCTTATGGACCCAGCAAGTTTTAACCTTCTAAAGACTCTACACCTTTGAATAGTGACATCTTTTATACGGATTAAGCTTTTCCCACATGGCCACAGGGAGACATTCAGTATCCCAGTGACAGCCCACGCATGCAGACACAACATCTTTGCTTTATAATTTCATTATCTGACGACTCCAAGATGAATATTGAGGGGATGTAAAAGATGTCTGCAGAAGGACTTGCATTTATTTAACAGATTTACACTACTTTTCAGAGATATGTTTTCTTCCTCCCTTGTAGATGAGGCATGCTGCCGTCACACCCTTCACTGAACAGAGCAAGACGCACACTACTCAGTTTGCCCCAGTGTCAGCTGCTTCGATTACTTTTCCTGTTTTTTTTTTTCTTACATTTTATTTTTCTTCTTGAGACTTTTTTTAGTAAAATGTTATATTTTACATTTAATTATGTGTCTGCATGTATGTCTGTGTTTGTGTGGAGGGTTTATCTATACATGAATGCTAAAAAGGCTAGAAAGGCTAGGATTCCTTAAAGCCAGAGTTGTATTTTGTTTGTTTGTTTGTTTTTTTGTTTTTTTTTTAACAAAGCAACATGGGTCTTGGGAACAAAATTCAGGTTTTTTTCTTATCTACTGAATCCACTCTCCAGTTTTCTTTGACTCCCCTGATTTTATTTAGACAGGTTCTTGCTATACAGCCCTGGCTTGCCTGGAACTCACCTCGCTTTGTAAGGTAGCCTGGCCCAGATCACATCAAAGAGTTTCCTGTCTCTGCATCGCAAGTACTTAGAATAAAGGGATGCATTGCTACAACTGTCCCTTTAAAAATAAATATTGCTACTTATTCTTTGAAAAATTCATGTATGAATACAAAATATTTTGGTGATATCCATCTACTGTTTCTATCTATCTCCAACTCCCTGAGATCCTTCTAATCAACCTATCTCCCAACCTTATGGCCCCTTTTGAAATGAAATGATTTTATTATTAACAACTTCCTGAATCAGTGAATGCTGACCATACGCAGGGATGTGGGCTGATTATTGGGGCATTGGCAGTTCACCATCAGCCATCTCCACAAAGAGAAGTGAACTGTCTTTTCTTGAAAAGAACACCCAAGCAACTGTTGAAAAGGAAGCTAACTAACATATAGATAATTTAATTAGGCAAATGCAAGAAGATCATTTAATTGATACTAATTATATCTGGAAATGGGGAGCATACAAAGACAAAATATGAGAGTTTTGAAGCCTGATTTAAGTATTCACTAGCTATGGAAGCCTGTTTAGGAATGAGCAAAATTCTAGGCACAATAGTAAAGCATTGTGGACATATCAGAGTCAGAGTTCTAAGCAAATCATAAACAGCCTGGGTAAAAACGTCCTTGACATGAACCCTTTCATAAAGGTGAGCTAAGTAATTCAATTTTGAAAAGGAAAGAAAAGAGGATTTTAAAATTTTCAAAATAGCCTTGAAACAACTAAAAATGTTACATTCTGGATAATAGGATCCTGAGTGACCCAGAAGAGTTCTCATTTCCAGAGGACAGGAGCCATTGCTTTCCAAACCAGATAGAAATATTGGGAAGAGTAAAACACCTATATGACAGTTACAGAATCAAGTTTATTCTTTCTAAAGTTTTTGGACAAACATAAGAAGAGTTTGAATTTCACAGCATAAGAAACATCATGATATCAACAGTGAAGGCAAAGAAGCCACTAATCTGTGAAACCTTTCCATAGGCCATGGCCATTTGTTCACAGAGCACTCAAGGCTAAAGAGCAATATTCGTTCTTGGCTCTGGATACAAGAGAAACATACCACAGTGTTTTGTAAGGAGCCAGCTTGTTCTAAGTCAAGACTGAGTTTAATAACCAACACTGTTCTCAGCCTAAATGTCAAAAGCTTCGTGTTCTTCTTCCTTGTAATTGAACTGATACTGAGTCACATAGAGAGGATTAAAGTAAGTTGGAAACAACAAACTTACATTTTTGTTGGAATACATTTAACTTAAGAAACAACCATAACAGCAACAGAAACACTTGAGGATCATAACTCATTACAGAGAAATTCCCCTCGATACAAGCAGTGACAAGATACAATTCATTTGTACACAGCTTCTTTCCTAAGAAATCCAATTACTGAAAGACTAAAAGTGTGTTACAGTAATAAAGCCTTCATTGTAATCTAGTTATATGACATAATTAATACTAACTCTGATGTGATGGTTAGTTTACATGATCCCATTTACCCTGCTGAGGTCTTTTAGGGAACATATGTAAGAGAGAACAAAATGTCTGTCTTCTGTCAAAATTATGCATTGAAACTATGAAAATTGTACTGGGAAGTAGACCTTTACGCTGCTGAGGAAAAGAACTAGGTTCTTTCCCATATTTAATGAGCATGGGGACAGAATGGACAAAGACAGAAATATCAAGTAAGTTTTAACAATCCTTTAAGATGGTCTGCAAGATCGAGATCTTTCCACCCTTGTCTTCACATGTCTGTGGCTTACTTCTAGAGATGTATTAGAGTACACAGGTGAGATGTTAATCTATAGTTATAGAAAGACTGTGATTGCCGTTACTCCACTTTTGCTTCTCCTGCTCTGATTTTCCAGCCTCGAACTCCATTTGCCATCTGAGGGAAGTCAGCTGCCATGCCATAAACAATCCTATAGAGAAAATTACATGGCACTGAACAGATAACTCTGGCCAGTAACCATCAAAGCCTGCCAATGATACACGTGACCTTGGAAACAGGTCTTTATGTTGTGAATATTGCATCCTAGAAAGCATATAAATCACAGGCTTTTGAGTCACTAAAAATAAAAGTGTCAACCCTGCCATGTCCAGATAACCGATCTATAAAATCTGGAAAATTTGAACTTAGACTATTTAAATGGTTGGTAGACTATTTGAAACAGAGAAATACATATTCAATGATAGATGTCTGAGGAAAGTTTTGCTCTTGTACAATTTGATGTGGAATTCCCCCCCCACTTCCCATAACCATCACCATTTGAGCAAAGGCCAACTTTTCATTAGTTAATTGAACCCCAGATGAGTGGGATGTACATTTGTAATTGAATACAGTAAATGGGTAAATGTCAAGAGGCATTTTGTGAGATACAGAGAAGGGTAAGAAGGACAAGCTAGGTATCCATATGCTTTTAAAAGGCTCTAACAGGTAGCATGTGGTCTCACATTGCATAAATCTGTATCTTAACCTTTTAAATTCTAAAGTCTAACTGCCTTACAGAGGAACAATTGGGTTGATTAAATAAAGTCAATAGGACAGAAGGATGTTTTCTTTTCCCTGGTTAAAACTTGCAAGCAACGGTCTTAATATGTTAGAAACCCAAGAGAAGGATGATCAACATCCTCTGTATTCAAGGATTAATGAATCTGAATTATTATATGAGGCAAATAATTTCTAGGCACGTAAGCTAAGTACTTGTGGACACTCTTAGAGTACTAGGTAAAATATTTTTATGAGAGCCAGTTCTAAATATCTGACTAATAGTTATGTATATGTGTTTATTTTTTTTTCTGAGGCATACTTTCAATAAAACTTGGTTGCAAAGATATATCAGAGTAGATAACTCCATGCTCCTCTAAGAGGCCTCCATTATTTGTCAAAAGACTCAAGTTGTGAGTCTAATGCCATTGACATAGGATAGTTTGCAACTCTGCCTAAAATGACATTCCGGTATAAACAAAGTACACAGAAGAAAGAAGCTGTCTTGGGTATAGGAACAGGTATGCATAGAGGCTATCGACTTCTGAGTATTTGCTCATATAAAGGAACTATGACACTGGAGATTCATAGTGAAGGAGTCTTCAAATTAGCCACTGATGCTTTTACAGAGCCAGGATTCAGAAAATTAATACTATAGCAGGACTTGACTTTCTCTGTCCCTCTGCATGGCTAAAATCCTTAGATTCCATTCTTAAAGCTAGTCCTTGAGGACTATTCACTTGTTTGTCCACTTTCTCTTCCCAGGGCTGACTACCAAAGTCTAAGTATCAAAGAATTGGAGTCCAGCAATCAAAAAACCCTTTGCTCACCTAATTAACGTGTCCAATCAAAATTAAACACCTCTCTCTAACACGAGTTTCCCTTGTACCTATAAAATCATCATTTTACTATGGGCCATGGCTGTCTCTTCTCTACCCAGAGGCAGTCATTTGGTCCTCTGTACAAATACCTCTTCCCTCTTTCCCTTGCTCCCTTTCCTTCATCCTCTATCTCCTGACTCGGTCTTGTAAACCCTGACCTCTGTTCCTCAGCGGCAAGTAAATGTCCTTTGGTAAGAATTTGGCCTTTGGCGTCCTGAGCCAGTACTTTCCCTTTCAAGTAATAAAGTAGTGCTGATCAAAATAATTTTCATTGTTGTACTCTATCAAGTTCAGCAAATTAAATAAACCAACATGTGGGCATACACTAGGCAAACGGTATTAGTAGCACTCCACTGTCACGAGCTTTTTCATGAAAAATTTCTTTGGAAATTTCAAGGTTAAAATATACAGTGTTTGCTCTCTTCTCATGAACTACTCTATAGTATTTTATAGTGCAATTGTATCACTCTTTGAAAGCCATCTTTACTTAAAAATCTTTACCATAGAGTCAAGTTGTTTTACTCTTTTAAAAGTGATTTATCTTTGTGTGTGTGTGTGTGTGTGTGTGTGTGTGTGTGTGTGTGTGTGTGTGTGTGCAGACACCCACGGAGGCCAGCACATGATATCAGATTCCCTGGACCTTGAGTTGAAGAAGAGTGTGAGCTATACCACATAGGTGCTATAAAACAAACTCTCTGAAAGAAGAACAAGTGCTCTTAATGGCTGAGCAATTTCTTCAGTTCCTGATGTGTTACTCTTATGGATAATATTTGGGTGGACTTTGTATATGAGTTTGATATATGATAGTAAGCTTTCAGAAATTCTGATTTTAGCAACCTTGATATCAACTGAGAGTTGGCATTTACATGTTTTTGATTGCTTTATATAAACTTGATACCTCTAATATATCTCTTCCATATTTTTGAAATCACTACAGTTGGATTTTGAGCCAAGCTAATCCACATAATATATTCTTGTCATCAATAGCTCCCACATTGTTCAATCTGATAGCTACAGCTTGTCCTTCTTACTGATAGAAATCTATTGCAGTTCCCAGAGGTTCTTTCTTTCCTTTCATTAAAGCATTTTCTTTTTTTTTTTTTATTAACTTGAGTATTTCTTATATACATTTCGAGTGTTATTCCCTTTCCCGGTTTCCGGGCCAACATCCCCCTAATCCCTCCCCCTCCACTCCTTTATGGGTGTTCCCCTCCCCACCCTCCCCCCATTGAGCCCTCCCCCCAACAGTCTAGTTCACTGGCGGTTCAGTCTTAGCAGGACCCAGGGCTTCCCCTTCCACTGGTGCTCTTGCTAGGATATTCATTGCTACCTATGAGGTCAGAGTCCACGGGCAGTCCATGTATAGTCTTTAGGTAGTGGCTTAGTCCCTGGAAGATCTGGTTGCTTGGCATTGTTGGACATATGGGGTCTCGAGCCCCTTCAAGCTCTTCCAGTTCTTTCTCTGATTCCTTCAATGGGGGTCCTATTCTCAGTTCAGTGGTTTGCTGCTGGCATTTGCCTCTGTATTTGCTGTATTCTGGCTGTGTCTCTCAGGAACGATCTACATCCGGCTCCTGTGAGCCTGCACTTCTTTGCTTCATCTGTCTTGTCTAATTGGATGGCGGTATATGTGTGGGCCACATGTGGGGCAGGCTCTGAATGGGTGTTCCTTCTGTCTCTGTTTTAATCTTTGCCTCTCTATTCCCTGCCACGGGTATTCTTATTCCCCATTTAAAGAAGGAGTGAAGCATTCACATTTTGATCATCCATCTTGAGTTTCATTTGTTCTAGGCATCTAGGGTAATTCAAGCATTTGGGCTAATAGCCACTTCTCAATGAGTGCATACCATGTGTTTTTTTCTGTGATTGGGTTATCTCACTTAGGATGATATTTTCCAGTTCCAACCATTTGCCTATGAATTTCATAAAGTCGTTGTTTTTGATAGCTGAGTAATATTGCATTGTGTAGATGTACCACATTTTCTGTATCCATTCCTCTGTTGAAGGGCATCTGGGTTCTTTCCAGCTTCTGGCTATTATAAATAAGGCTGCGATGAACATAGTGGAGCACGTGTCTTTGTTATATATGTTGGGGCATATTTTGGGTATATGCCCAAGAGAGGTATAGCTGGATCCTCAGGCAGTTCAATGTCCAATTTTCTGAGGAACCTCCAGACTGATTTCCAGAGTGGTTGTACCAGTCTGCAATCCCACCAACAATGGAGGAGTGTTCCTCTTTCTCCACATCCTCGCCAGCATCTGCTGTCATCTGAGTTTTTGATCTTAGCCATTCTCACTGGTGTGAGGTGAAATCTCAGGGTTGTTTTGACTTGCATTTCTCTTATGACTAAAGATGTTGAACATTTCTTTAGGTGTTTCTCAGCCATTCAGCATTCCCCAGCTGTGAATTCTTTGTTTAGCTCTGAACCCCATTTTTTAATAGGGTTATTTGTCTCCCTGCGGTCTAACTTCTTGATTTCTTTGTATATTTTGGATATAAGACCTCTATCTGTTGTAGGATTGGTAAAGATCTTTTCCCAATCTGTTGCTTGCCGTTTTGTCCTAACCATAGTGTCCTTTGCCTTAAGAAGCTTTGCAGTTTTATGAGATCCCATTTGTCGATTCTTGATCTTAGAGCATAAGCCATTGGTGTTTTGTTCAGGAAACTTTTTCCAGTGCCCATGTGTTCCTAATGTTTCCCTAGTTTTTCTTCTATTAGTTTGAGTGTGTCTGGTTTGATGTGGAGGTCCTTGATCCACTTGGACCTAAGCTTTGTACAGGGTGATAAGCATGGGTTGATCTGCATTCTTCTACATGTTGACCTCCAGATGAACCAGCACCATTTGCTGAAAATGCTATCTTTTTTCCATTTGATGGTTTTGGCTCCTTTGTCAAAAATCAAGTGCCCATAGGTGTGTGGGTTCATTTTTGGGTCTTCAATTCTGTTCCATTGGTCTATCTGTCTGTCTCTGTACCAATACCATGCACTTTTATCACTATTGCTCTGTAATACTGCTTGAGTTCAGGGATAGTGATTCCCCCTGAAGTCCTTTTATTGTTGAGGATAGTTTTAGCTATCCTGGGTTTTTTGTTATTCCAGATGAATTTGCAAATTGTTCTGTCTAGCTCTTTGAAGAATTGAATTGGTATTTTGATGGGGATTGCATTGAATCTGTAGATTGTTTTTGGTAAAATGGCCATTTTGACTATATTAATCCTGCCAATCCATGAGCATGGGAGATCTTTCCATATTCTGAGGTCTTCTTCAATTTCTTTCTTCAGAGTCTTGAAGTTCTTATTGTACCAATCTTTTACTTGCTTGGTTAAAGTCACACCGAGGTACTTTATATTATTTGGGTCTATTATGAAGGGTGTTTGTTTCCCTAATTTCTTTCTCGTGTTCGTTTCTCTTTTGTGTAGAGGAAGGCTACTGATTTATTTGAGTTAATTTTATACCCAGCCACTTTGCTGAAGTTGTTTATCAGCTTTAGTAGTTCTCTGGTGGAACTTTTGGGATCACTTAAATATACTATCATATCATCTGCAAATAGTGATATTTTGACTTCTTCTTTTCTGATCTGTATCCCCTTGACCTCCTTTTGTTGTCTGATTGCTCTGGCTAGAACTTCTAGAACTATATTGAATAAGTAGGGAGAGAGTGGGCAGCCTTGTGTAGTCCCTGATTTTAGTGGGATTGCTTCAAGTTTCTCTCCATTTAGTTTAATGTTAGCAACTGGTTTGCTGTATATGGCTTTTACTATGGTTAGGTATGGGACTTGAATTCCTATTCTTTCCAGGACTTTTATCATGAAGGGGTGTTGAATTTTGTCAAATGCTTTCTCAGCATCTAATGAAATGATCATGTGGTTTTGTTCTTTCAGTTTCTTTATATAATGGATCATGTTGATGGTTTTCCGTATATTAAACCATCCCTGCATGCCTGGGATGAAGCCTACTTGATCATGGTGGATGACTGTTTTGATGTGCTCTTGGATTCGGTTTGCCAGAATTTTATTGAGTATTTTTGCGTCGATATTCATAAGGGAAATTGGTCTGAAGTTCTCTTTCTTTGTTGGGTCTTTGTGTGGTTTAGGTATAAGAGTAATTGTGACTTCATAGAAGGAATTCGGTAGTGCTCCATCTGTTTCAATTTTGTGGAATAGTTTGGATAATATTGGTATGAGGTCTTCTATGAAGGTCTGATAGAATTCTGCACTAAACCCGTCTGGACCTGGGCTCTTTTTTGTTGGGAGAACTTTAATGACTGCTTCTATTTCCTTAGGAGTTATGGGGTTGTTTAACTGGTTTATCCGTTCCTGATTTAACTTCGGTACCTGGTATCTGTCTAGGAAATTGTCCATTTCCTGCAGATTTTCAAGTTTTGTTGAATATAGGCTTTTATAGTAAGATCTGATGATTTTTTGAATTTCCTCTGAATCTGTAGTTATGTCTCCCTTTTCATTTCTGATTTTGTTCATTTGGTCAAAAAACGGGCCTCAACAGGTACAGAAAGATAGAAATAATCCCATGGGTGCTATCAGACCACCATGGCCTAAAACTGGTCTTCAATAATAATAAGGGAAGAATGCCCACATATACGTGGAAATTGAACAATGCTCTACTCAATGATAACCTGGTCAAGGAAGAAATAAAGAAAGAAACTAAAGACTTCTTAGAATTTCATGAAAATGAAGGTACAACATACCCAAACTCATGGGACACAATGAAAGCTGTCCTAAGAGGAAAACTCATAGCGCTGAGTGCCTGCAGAAAGAAACAGGTAAGAGCACAAGTCAGCAGCTTGACAGCACACCTAAGAGCTCTAGAACAAAAAGAAGCAAATACACCCAGGAGGAGTAGAAGGCAGGAAATAATCAAACTCAGAGCTGAAATCAACCAAGTAGAAACAAAAAGGACCATAGAAAGAATCAACAGAACCAAAAGTTGGTTCTTTGAGAAAATCAACAAGATAGATAAACCCTTAGCCAGACTAACGAGAGGACCCAGAGAGTGTGTCCAAATTAACAAAATCAGAAATGAAAAGGGAGACATAACTACAGATTCAGAGGAAATTCAAAAAATCATCAGATCTTACTATAAAAGCCTATATTCAACAAAACTTGAAAATCTGCAGGAAATGGACAATTTCCTAGACAGATACCAGATACCGAAGTTAAATCATGAACAGATAAAACAGTTAAAAAGTACTTTAAAATGATTCATTTATTTATTTTATTTCTTATGCATACCAGTATTTTTTTTCCATGTTTGTCTGTATACCATGTACATGCCTGATTTCCACAGAGGTCAGGAGATGCCTTTGTTTTTGCTAGAACTGGAAATTTGAAGGATTGTTGGTCACTATGTAGGTGCTGGGAATAGAATCTGGACTTTTTCAAGAACAGTGAGTACTTTCAACCACTGACCCGTAGGGCCCAACCCAACACTACAAACTCCATTTTGCATTCAGACTCCATCTTATGTTAAGGTTGTCCTTAATGTAAACTCAGTTCCTGGAAAAATGGCAATTTGTTCCAGGAACCAAGACATTCTTAGCAACAGCCACAACTCCTCTAGCAAACAGCCATGTCACCACTACTAACAGCCAATCAGCTCTTAGGGCAAAAGTAACAAATGTTCCAGATGTCTCAAAATAGATCGCTTAGGCAAGTTACTATTGTTAATACCAAGCTGAAATCGTTACTAGCCAACAGAAATGCTGTAATTTTCAAATATCCACCAATCATGTAATTGCCAAGTTGGAATGCCCCTTACCCTGCTGAAAGTGTGATAAATAGGCAAGGCTTAACTGGCTCAGGGACTTCCACACACTTTTCACCCTTCTGCTGCTTTGGAGAGGTTAGAGAGGTCTGAGCCTAAGCTTAAATAAATACTGTTTGCTTTTGCATTTGAGTTGGACTGATGCCAAGAGCCATCTAGGAGAAGCTAAAAACTAGCAGGTGACCTTCCTGAGATGGTTTCACCATGGACTAAAATCTATGATGAATTTGCTTCTTTAGACAAGAATGACGATATTGCATATGAGGAAAGATCCTGCTACTACTATGCTTTTCTTGTTATTATTAAATATAAAATAATCATTAGGTACTGATCCACCCTTTTGAGCAGATTTCTGTAAACCCAAGATGTACTATCTTGGAGTTGTGCTATATAGACAAATAAATAATACTTCTATAGAATTCCTGATTTGATTCAAATAATTTTAGGAACAAAGTTTTAAGAGAAGATCTTAGTTGCTAGAAAGATGTAATACAGTTAGAACCAATAATAGAATGTGCTCATTCTTCATAGTTGTACCTAAAAACTGCACAATAAGAAGTAAAATGAGCTTTCATAATTACACTAAGAAGAGAAATAGACAGGAAAATTTTATGTTCAAGAAAACATTTGGGTCCAAGGATAAAGTGACAGGTGTGTACTATCATAAGGCAAGGCCATGTTAAAAATGTTGCTTTGAACTATAATGAGTACATTATAATGAACACTGCTTTGAACTTAAAATCAACATCCTTCTATAACTCCAAATCTAGGTAACATTTTTTCTCTGAGGTAATTTTCTAAAGAACTTTTTGTCTAAGAAGATATAAAATAACCAGAGAAAAGAAATAATGTTGTTAGTTGACTTGGGGAACTTTGCTCCACCCAACCATCCATCCATCCATCTATCCATCCATCCAAATGTGTATGTCTGTTTGTCTACATGTACATATGTAGGTATATGTGTATATATGTAAGCATGCATGAATACTTGTGGAGTTGACTGTGACAGACGTATGGGTTTGGCCAAAGTGTGGGTGTATGAATATTTGAATATATATGTGTCTGTATGTATTTGCCTGTACAAATCATCTTTTTTTTCAAAAATTTTTTAAGATTATTTATTATATATAAGTGCACTGTAGCTGTCTTCAGACACACCGAAGAGGGAATCGGATCTCTTTACAGATGGTTGTGAGCCACCATGTGGTTGCTGGGAATTGAACTCAGGACCTCTGGAAGAGAAGTCGGGTGCTCTTAACCGCTGAGCCATCTCTCCAGCCCCGTACAAATCATCTTAATTCTTTTCCTTTCCTTCTTCTTTGGTTCACAAAAAGTTAATGAACTTAGCCAGAGAGCTTTGTGGCTAACTCACCAGAGAAAGGAGCATTAGCAATAAATCCTTTCACTTCATTCCCTGCTGCTAAAGAGTATGTGTAAATTGCCACATTATCGCTTATTAAAAGTAATAAAGAGTTAAGAAAGAGTTAAATTTTAGCACTTAATGAAGCACAGAACAGTAAAACAGAGTTAAGTTCATAGCACAGAACAGTAAGAGTTAAGTTTTCCTAGTGTGTATTTAAGCATAAAGTGTTAAATAAAGCACAGAGGGTTATAATGCTTAATAAAGCACAGAGTTAAAGAGGACAAAACAACAACTTTAAACCATAGAATAAGCAAAACGGCTTTTAGAATCTTTTAGAAGTTCTCAGCAAGCATTCATTATAGTTAGAGAGGTAGAAATCCCTCAGTCTTTAAGTCACACACAATGCTGCGTCCTATTTCAAACCCATTCTAGGCTGGGCAAGCTCTCAACAGACTCCTGGTGGTCTCTGCTGGTCTGTGGGGATCCTGTATTCTGGGTATAACAGTCCGTTTCTCCAGTTCCTTACATATTGCTTAACTGTCTCAGATTTATTATGTTTCATATGAAACATCCAATTTTCACCTACATAGATACTTCTGTGTAGCCGCCCATCCACCAGAGGCCTAGATACGTTCTCTATGAATGTTAGCTAATGGTTGCTTCATAAATAAAATTCTGTGCACTTTGTTCAGTGTTACATTTCATTTTCCTGGCTTTTTTACACAAATATTTGTTGAACTAATGAAAATAACTCACCCATAGTTTGCATGTGCCTTGTGCCAGTTTAATCAGTGGGAAATCACCATGAACGGATATGGCCTAGAACAATGCTAATAATCTATTGTTTGCTTTGTGGAGAATAATTTTAGTAATGTTTATAAGTTACATGTCAGTGTGTGCCTGAGACAGTCTATTGGAGAATATTTATTCCATCATTTTACTTCTTGTCCCTTACATGGAAAGATTAATTTAATGAAGAAACCTATGTCCAGTGGAAATCTGTAAGTGGTTATGTGAAGGATTGTAGAGTAAGGCCTATGACTATGTTTACATCAGTGTTTTGTGCTTACTGTCTAGTATACTTATTCAGAGGATTTTCAGCACTGCTTCTCAGCAAGTTAATGACAGGATGGTGTTATATATTCCCCTCACTGACTTTCTTTATTATACATTACACTCTGAGGCCCTGCTGTGAGTGTCAGGACCTTCCCAGCTTGACTGGAATGCTGATACTACAGACCTGAGAGGCCCATGTTACCTGAAAGTCCTTGGCACCTGTCATCTGCCTCTAAGACTTGGAAAGTTTTCAGAGCAAAAGCACTCATGCAGGTCTCATCTCTCCAATTGTTCTCTCTCCTTTCACATTACACAAGAAGAAAAGTACACCTACTTTTTAATTTTTTACTGATAAAGTTATTTATTTACTTCCCATTCTGATTACAGCTTCCCCTCTTCCACCTCCCCCTCAGAAAATGGGAAGCCTCCCGTGGCTGTCAACCAGCCTTGTCATATCAAGTTGCCATAAGACGAGGTTCATCTTCTCCTGTTCGGGTTAAGCAAGGCAGTCCAGTTAGGGGAAAGGGATTCACAGGAAGGCAATATAGTTAGAGACAGCCCCTGTTCCAGTTTTAGGATGATCACATAAAGATCCAGTTGAACAATTACATATGTGAAGAGGTCATAGATCCATCCCATGCATGTCTCTAAGATCCACTGTAGGCCCAGGTTAAATGATTCTGTAGATTTTCTTGTGGTATCCTTGATCTCTCTGGCTCCTTCGTTCCTACCTCCCTCTCCTCCATATGATTCCACAAACTCTACTTGATGTTTGGCTCTGGGTCTTGATGACAGTTACCATCAGTTGTTGGGTGAAGTCTCTTTGACGACATTTACACTAGGATCCTATCTGTAAGTATAGCAGAATATCATTAATAGTGTCAGTAGTGGGAGCCCTGTCAGCACGCGTTTCAAGCTGGGCTAGTCGTTGGTTTGCCCTTCCCTCAAATTCTTCTCATGGCAGCTTTATTTGTAATATCCAGAAACTGGGAGCAATCTAGGGACCTCTCAACTGAAGAATGGATAAAGAAAAGGTGGTTCATTAACACGATGGGGTGTTTCTCAGCTATTAAAAACAATGACATCATGAAATTTAGAGGCAAATGGATGGAACTAGAAAAGATCAGCCTGAATGAGGTAACGCAGACTCATAAAGACAAACACAGTATGCACTCACTTATAAGTGGATGTTAGTCATGCAGTACAGGATAACAATGCTACTGGCTTACGTAAGAATCTAGAAGAAGCTAAGCACTAAGCACGCATGCATTTACTCTCTCTGTCCCTGACGGTGGCCAGCTATTTTAAATTCCAGCTGGCTTGACTTCTTTGCTATGATGTACTCAGAATTGGGAGCAAAAATAAGTCCATTCTTATCTAAATTGCTTTTTGTCAGGGTATCTTACAATAGAAATAAAACTAGAAAAATATAATAATATAACCGTGCAAACAATGCTTGCTTTTTACTGCCTCATAACTAAAGGCCATGTACATCATGACACGTGACATTGTTTCATTTTTTAAAAATTATTGAATACTTTACGGAATATGTTATGTATTTACATTTCAAATGTTATCCCCTTTCCCAGTTCCCACCTCTGCCATTCCCCATCCTCCTGTTTCTATAAGGATGCCACTCCACATACCCACTCCAACCTCAATGCCATGGCATTGCCCTACACTGCGGAAATGAACTTTTATAGCACCAAGGCCTTTTCTTCCTATCGATGCTGGCCAATGCCATCCTCAGCTACTTATGTGGCTGGAATCATGGGTCCCTTCATGTGTACTCATTGCTTGGTGGTTTAGTCCCCGGGAGCTCTGGGGTGTCTGGTTGGTTGATATTGTTGTTCTTCCTATGGGGTTGCAAACCCCTTCAGCTCCTTCAGGCTTTTCTCTAACTCCTCCATTGGGACCTTCTTGTTCAATCCAATAGTTAGTTGCAACCGTCCTCATCTGTATCAGTAAGGCTCTGGTAGAACCTCTCAGGAGACATCCATATCTGGCTCCTGTCAGGAAGCACTTCTCGGCATCAGCAATAGTGACTGGGTTATGTGGTTGCGTATGAGATGGATCGCAGGTGGGGCAGTCTGTGGATAGCATTTCCTTCTGTCCCTGCTCTACTCTTAGTCCCTGTATTTCCTCCTGTGAGTATTTTATTCCTCCTTCTAAGGACCTTTTATGGCAGTGTAACATTTTCATGCACACACACACACACACACACACACACACACACACACACTTGCTTATCCTCTCATCTGCTGATGCTCATTGTGTTCGTGTTTATCTTTTGCTGTGGGCATTTCCTGTACATACTTTCTTTTGCCGCTTCCTCGCTTCCACAATGTAAAGTAAGTTTCAAATTACAGTGTTTCATCCCATGTTCTCTGCTACACAGTTCCCACCAGTATAGACTGACACTCCAAAACCATCATTCTTCATCATTTTTTCTTATTTTAAAATGTTCCTGCAGGTATTCTAGCAAAAATCATAAAAATCACACCAGACAATTGGGCTAAACCTGGTCCATACACCTCTTTTTTTTTTTATTAACTTGAGTATTTCTTATATACATTTCAAGTGTTATTCCCTTTCCCGGTTTCCGGGCAAACATCCCCCTCCCCCCTCCCCTTCCTTATGGGTGTTCCCCTCCTCTTAATCACTTACCTTTCTTTCAGTTCTCCAAACTGCTTAACATCCATCCAAAATAATTTTCTGTTTAAAATTTTTTTAGTAAATTGTATTGCTCAGAGCAATAATAAAAAATTCCAAAGGATAATCTCATGCTAAGGAAAAGAAAATTGAAGCTTTGGCATGATTGAAAAGAACTTCTAAGGTCAAAGTGTAAGATGTGTGGATGGGAATTCATATCTCTCAAATCATATTATCTGTAGAAACAGCCTTGTAAGAGATATGAAAAGTACATTTTACTGTGCTCAGAGTAGAATACTCTTAAGATTTTGTAAATCTGATAATCTGAAATAAGTGATCCTTTTCATATTGGCATAGATTTTTAACTGAACGCTAACAAATTATTGGGACTCATAACAATTAGGAAAACTTTATTATAAATGAGTAACAATTTCACTGTAATGAAAGCACTTTCCTGGGAAAAAGGTCAAGCTACTCAGGCTGTATAATAATGGGTAGACCCAACTGAAAGAACAAACAGATCACTGCGATTTTCTCTAACAAGGAACTTATAATGAATAAAAACTATGGTAAGAGGAAATAAATTTAAATGTTTCTCAGAAGAAAATTTGGAAACTTTTCAAAAGTTATAAAACTACTGTGTGAGTAATCCACTAGCCAAATTTCATCAGAGAGACAGAAACGATGGGATGAGTATACAGTTGGATGGATGGCAGTGGCCTTGCATTATAATACCTAAGAAGACTGCAAGTGTTTCAGTCCAAATGCTCCAAGTCAGGGAATCCAATGGTTAAATTCTCATTTCAAGGCCAAAAGCATGACTATCTAAAGAGGGAACATTGGTATAGAACCAGATGTCCCAAGTCAGCGAGCTCGATATTTTATAACCAGTAGGCAGCTGAATGTGTCCATGATGGGAGGCACTGATAAAAGATTTGAGTCGTTCTTCCATTGAATGTACTTTTTGTGTCTCCACCACTTAGCCATATAAGATAAGCTCCTCTCGAAACCCCATAGCAGACACACCCAAAATTATCTTTTACTGAGTGTTAGGTATTTCTCAACAAGTTGACACATTAACTATCGCAATCCTTTGGCACATTTAAAACAAATACGCAAACAGTTCTCACAGCTGTATGTAGAAAATACTATTCACAGTGATCTGTCTTCCAGCTAGGTCCTACATGATACTATATGCCAGCCGTACTATCAAAATATGAACTCATTAAAAGACCAACCCATTCATGAGGTCAGAGCCCTCATAAGCTAATTATCTCTGGTAATGCCACCAATGTCACCCCCAGATGTGTGTTTTACTAATTTTTCCATCATTTTCATTCTAATTGAGTTGGAGAGAGTAGCAATCACATTGAGGAAGTGTGAGAACTATCTCTGAGTATTGACGTTATTGATTCCCTCTAATGAGCATTAAAAGTTCTTGGAGAGGGGACCCTGTTAAATTAATGTGAGTCACATTACCCATTATGTAGAGTCTAAGAAGAAAAAATACATTATTTACTAGCTCCTACAATCCTGAATTCCTCTAGAGAAAAAATTTCAAACACAAAAATCAAGCTTTTGTACTTAACATGAGTAGGAATATCTCCAAGTCTCCAATGATAATTAAATAATGTTGCTCATTTAAACATTTAGAACGATTGTTACAAAACTCACAACTATGTATGTATAGCTCTCAATGCTTTTACTCCTGCTGCTTATGTTAACTGGATAATCAGCAGACAGTTAGACACACTGAAATAGATTCCTTCAGTGAGTAGACCTTCTGTCTAAAACTGTGGGCCATTTTGATAATTGCTATTTGATCCCATCAGCTCTATTTGCTTTAGACATACATTTTAGAGCTTACTTTCTTTAGGGGAAATGCAGTTGAGAACACATATGTGCCTACATCTAGATCTGTTTTGTTCATTAAGAGAGACTTTGGTCAGGTGTAAAGCAGAGCCTTCCTGTTGAAAGACTGCAATTCAGGTAAATATTGTTTTCTTATAGATCTTAGAGATCGTGGGTAATATTCATCTTATTACTAAAATTATGTTTTTCTTAGACATTTGCTAATATTAGCTTAATGATTACAAACCAACCAACATAGGTGTACCTTGAATTTTCAAACATTTTTGGGTTCCTTATTTGGAGTTATGACACAGGCATTCCAAGTTACCCATTGCTTTCTTTAGGAAAGATGCTCTCAATATTACAAATGAATTGAAAAACAAAACAAAACAAAACGACAAAAGCCTATGTCTTTCTATTTCCACCCTGGGGTTAATTTCCCTAGAGCTTGAGAATTAGAAAATCCAATTAGAAAAATTTGTACACTAAATGTGGATCTAAACATTCTACATAATTGTTTCAGAAATATTTCATGCGAATGATGGGTTCCATATCATTCAAAATTCTGTTGGAAAATCAGAAAATACCATCTATTTTCCCAGAGAGATGAGTTCCATCTCATGGAGAAAGCCCTATATCTAATGAATAATTTTTAATGCCCATTACATATGTATCTCTAGTTGCACAAGCACTCCTTTCTTTTCAGGACAATCATTGTTACAGCTTTGAGGGTTCACATTTTGGTTCAAATATTTATTAATTTTCCTCTGCATAATAAAATGTTTAGTTTTGGTGAGATGCAATTTAGTAGAATTTGTTTCCTTGAATAATCATTAGTTTTTGTCTTTTATCAAGTGAAGTTTAGCATAAAACAAGCAGCAGACAAGATGCTTTTCTATATTGAATGCATATTCAGTGGTTCTACCCATCCCCTTTTTCAAGATTTCTTCTTCTAGACTTAAGTAAAATATTATGCATATGTTGACCTATTTCTAGACTACAAAGAAATTATGCTCTTTTTGTAGTTTTCCTTTTATGAATATATGATACACCACAATGATATTACTATACATTTAGGGTTGGTGTTGAATTTTGTATCTCTTACATTTCTATGTGAACCTGAAATTCCTGTAATTTTGCTAAATTCCAATAATATTTCTCATAGTTTATTTAATTCTATATTTTAAAAATATACAAATATATCTTAGGTATACCATGGCAGACTAATTTTCACCTCAGATTTTTCTGTCCAGGTCTTTCATTCTCTACATCTCTCTTTCTCTGCTCTCTTTCTGTTCTGTTCACTGTCTTATGGAGTATGTCATCTCATATAACATGTAATAGATATCATGACTATGTATATTTTATTTACTTGTATGAGACAAGACAATACAGTATTCAATAATAGTATGTGGTATCAATTGTAGGGTTCTTTTAACTCTTAAATTGAATTTTTATTTCCAGTTTTCTAGGAGCTTTTCTTTTCTTATTTCTAGGCGCTTTCCTTAAATTACATTTTTTATTTCATAATGCTTTCTGTACTTCAGTAAACCCTCATGGATTTCCACCTTTATAATGTCAAGTAGATGAATTCCATTGACTAATTTTCTAATGTTAAATCATGATTATCTTTCTGAAGTAAACAATAATTATGTTAATCTGTGTTTTAAAAACATATGTAAATTCAAATTCCTGGTACTTTGATCAGTACTTTTTCCATTTGTCTTCACTGGGCTATCTGGGTGATGTCATGTGAGAAAATTCTTTTATGTATATAAATTCTTGGGATGATCTTGGCATCAGTATTCTTCTGGACACCTGAAACAATGAGAAACTGTATCTTTGATATCTAAAGAGGGTATGGATGAGGTCAGGCCTTTTTCCTCTTAAATATTTGATAGAATACATCAGTGAGTTAATGAAGGTATAAGAAATAAGAAAGGCATTTTGAGAGACTGATGAAATAGTCAAATATATTTAGTAGTAACTTGTATATTTCAAAATACTTGTCAAGTGCATTGCTATCATTTTTCCCACATATTATCTGATTCTTTTATGGCAATAGGATTTGTACTGATAATGCAATTTTGGAAGTCTTTAAACCTTTTGATTATTTATGTTTTTATCTTTGTGAGGCAAGATATCACATATCCAAGATGGCTTCTACCTCACAGTTTAGGCAAGGTCCTCTCTACCTCCCAACTGTGAGGATTAGTAGGAATGCTCCAAGATATCCAGTTTTGATTTTTATGCATTGTTATGTTATTGATTTTAATATATATATTATTTTTGTTCCCCTTTACAAAGTGAGAAGTTTGACTGTATTGATACTGCTATTTAAAAAACCTCCCTTTAATTTTTACTCTCTTCTTAATTTTTTGTCTTCTGACTTTTTATTGCATAAGATTTGCTGATCTTTTATAGATTCTTAATATTAAACTTCAAATAAATTATGAGTTTCTCTTGGAATATATAAACTGAAAGCTATAAGGACTTCCTATTTTCTGTCTACTTTATATATAAATGCATGTATGAATGTTTTCTTACCATTTCATTCCAAATATTGCAAATTTTTGTTTTTCTTACATCAATCTGACACAGTAGATATTCAGATCTGTGTTCTTTACTGTTCAAATAGTTGGCTAATTTTGTAGTTGACCACTTCTCTCTACCTATCCTCTATTTTTCCACAATCAAAATGTATCCTATACAATTCCATTACTTTGTAATTTATTGAATTTTGTTCTGTGACCTGGCTACTTTTTAGTGAATGTTTTACAGGTTATTAAAAATGTCATGCACTGTAGCTGTTTAGTACAGATAGGTGAATTTGGTTAATGGAGTTATTCAAATCTTTTATAACTAACTCATATTTTTGACTGCTTATTTATTTAATTTGTGGAAGAATTATATTAAAAAATTTACCAGGGTTGCAATTTGACTATTTCTCCTTCAAGTTCTACTATTTTTGCCTTTTATATTTAAAGCTCTGTTATCAGCTATACACCATATTTGAAATTATGCTTACCTGTGAGGTAGCTGGTTTTTTAAAGACTTTAATGAGCTACTTTTTAAAATAGGCAATACCCTTTGAATTAAATTTAATCTGATATTAAAACAGCCATACCAGCAGTTTGTAGTTAATTTCTTACTTTGGCTCATCCCTGTCTTTCACTCTCCTTCTGAAAACCATAATTTTGTTGGCTTAAAAACAAATCTAGATAGAAATTTTCTAATATTCTGTGTTTCCTTATTTTTGTCTGTCTGTTTGCTTTGTTATAAAAATATCACAAAGTTAGACACTAATACACAAATATATTCTTCTATGCTTTTATGTGTTAGAAATCTAAGACTTTTCCTCACTGATCTAAAATCAAAACACCATAAAAGTTCTGCTCCTTTTAGGAGACTCTAAGATAGAAGAGAATAAGGCAACACTATTTCATTGCTTTATTTTTGGCTTATGGAATATACCTTTGGAATATCTCAAATCTACATTCTTATCAATCACACAGGTCATCTCTATAGTCTCCACTCTTTCAAGACTTTCCTGAGTCACCCGGAAAAGGTCATCTATGTAGACAGTAGATAATGTACATCTCAAGGTTAACAACTTCAGTCACATCTGCAGAGTTCCTTTACTGCTTAAGATGACATACACAGGATCAAAGGATTAGATGTGCACATGTTGCATGGAGCCTCATTATTTATATGTACCAGATCACACTTGTATCTCTATTACATTATTATAGATATAGATGCATTTAATCAATTATTCTGGGAGACTTTTATGTTCAGCTTCCTAAAAAATCTTCTCCTTTACCTAGAGTCAAATTTTAAAAGTAGTATTTTATGACATAATTGCTTTAATCCATATTTGGTGGGCACATAGACAAAGGCCCTTTAATAATTTCTGAATGTATGTTTCATATATGGTTTATTTGACACTTTGTCACATATATTTTATACATAGTCTATTGAGAAGCCTATTAATGTATTGTTAAGCTGTTCCATTATTTTTCTTCCAAAGCATCACTTTAATGGTGACTTTATTCTGTTTAAATTGCCTAATACTAGCTTAAACAAAATTGTGTCTTCCTCAACAGAAAGCTAACTTCCTTCTGTTTCCATTCATGCTTTCACCCTCCAAGGGTCAGGTTAACCATCTGCTGCATAGCTAAAGCTGATCACTTGCCCAGCAAGAAAGTCTAAGAAAATATAACCTTGAACTCATTTCTCAACTGTACTTTTAGTTTACAGGCATGTTTGCTGTCCATGGTGTTTTCATTTGTTTTCAAAGCAATTAGTACTATACCTGTTCTCTCTGGATACATCACTGTCCACAGAGCTTCATGATTGGGTGACATGCTCTTCCCCCACAGAATTGTTGCTAGGAAACTCACTGTGACATGACACTACTGACTTAAATGGAGAACATTATTTTATTAAAGCTGCCTGTACCTAGCACTTCCTCTAGGGATACAGAGACAATATTTGCTGCATTGTATCTAATTACAAAGTAAGAACACAGAGAGTACATGCTTTCTCTAGATCTAGGATCAGAACTAATCATAAGAAATTTCCAGGTATGACTTCTCTTTTCTATGCTACTGAAAAATATCTTTTCTGCTTAGATGGCCAATAAATTCTTAGTGGAGGCACACATATAATGTATTTATGCAACAGCCAATTCCACTGCCAGCTAATTTTTCATTCTTCTTTTTCTCTCATTTCTAAGAAGTTCAAACACAATGAAATTTATTCTGCTACTAGAAGCAGAAAATATTTTTATTTAATATGTACACTATATATTAAATTCAATAGAAATAGCTAATATGTAGCTTCCTTTCCAGTTTCTAACTTATTTTTATTTTAATATCCTTGGCATACATTTTTGAATGGAGAAAGCAAGGTAAATGCATTACTACTGTTAGAGGGGACTGTGTTTGTTCATATTCTTAACTGTAAACCACAAAAACAGAAGCAAGCTAATTTATAAAACAGTCAACTTTACATCCCGGTGAGCATTCAGGTGACACTGGTTGGATTAGTAGGCACAAGTGTACACACGTGAGTGCATGCACACACACACACACACACACACAGAGAGAGAGAGAGAGAAAGACACACACACATACACACACAACACACACACAGACACAGACACACCTGAACACACACAAACACACACACTCACATACACACACACACACACACACACACATACACACATCATTAAGATAAACATGAAATTGAGAGGAGGACACAGGACACAGAAGGAGTTGGGGATGGAAAGGCAAATGTGACCAAATGTGTTGTGCTTATCTATGAAATTCTCATAAATGTCAAAAAGAAAAGACAAGGCAGTTGTTTATATTTACAAAATACCGGGAAAAAATGCTGCTGTGAATTCTTACAAGTTACTACCAGAAAAAAATAAGGACTAGAAATATGTTTTTAGGACAGTGTTTTCAGTCAGTGACCTCTGGTTATGCCTGTGACTTCCCTTCTTTACTCATATTTCAGCACTCTTGGGGACAGTTTTTGGTTGGCCAATTCTGGGTTTTATGTCCCTATGCCAGGATGTTCTGAAAGATGATCTACTCCATTTTACTGTTTCAGCTTTCCAAGGAGGAGACAGACACTTCCTTCCAACCAAGACTATACACACAAAGATAGGAATCCTGTGGTGATTGGTACCATAAAGACTAAAAGAAAAAAAGGCATCCATGATAAACCAAGACACAAACTGACTTGCACCTATTTATTGCTAGTGGTCGTTGCAGAAGTGGGCAGAAGGCAAAGTCCCACATGTACAAGAGTCTGTCCTTGCCATGTACAGTCGGCCATGGTGGTTAGAACAATAGCAAGACAGGACAAACGGTATGCTTCCCTTCGTACTTCAAAAGGACTTCCTATGTTACAAGATGGTTGTTATGGCGATGGGGGTGTCAGAACATGAAGCAGGAAGAGCAAAAGGGTGGAAGACTGATGCTCTAGCTTTAAATTACAATTCTTTCATAAAATATATGACTTTATGTTAATTATTCTCTGTCAACCTTAGCATGCATTGGTAAAATGCAACACTCATTCTGCACACTTGCTGTAAGATTTTAATAAAATGATGTAAGCAAAATCCTAGAACAAGTACATTGCTCTTATTTTCTTCATGTATGGCCTTTATTTCTGCTAGAGATGGATGTTTCTGTCTCTATATTCTCCTTTGACTTAGCCATAGTCAACGGTGCTGGAATGTCAACCTTTTCTCTCTTCCTATTACCATCAGAGGACAAGAGTCCTGCATGCTCCATTTTGTGCTTTATTGACTAGATTGTGTTATATTTGCTTGAATTTTGAGTTATTTTCAAAGTATATTAAGCTACTTATATTCAATAAATATACAAGTCTGGAAATATTAATTAACCTGTTAAGATGAGGCCGTATGGTAGATCCCAAAGTAGATAGAATAACTTTGTGTGAAATCAGAAAAGAACACTGAATGTTCATACTGTGGAATTTGGGGATGATATGGCAAAATGACACAACCAGAAAATAGCTTTGGATTCTTAGCAAAGCTTCATGGGAAGCTTCAAGCATATGATGAAAACCAGAAAGCAATAGATCCCCCAGCAAGACAATTTGTGAATCCCTATGGAGTATAGAAAGAATTCCCACCTCAATTCTCTGGTCTGGTTCACAAAAGTCACCTAAAAGCATGAGTTTGACATCACTCATTTGTTCTCGATTCCTACCTAAAGGTTTAATGCTGCAACCTCAGAGACTGTAGGTAAGATAGACTTTCCATAGTCAGCTCAGACTGAATAACAGTTTTGTTTACAATTATTTCACAGAAGAAACACCAGAATACTGCACTTTCTGGACTCTCCTCTCCATCAGACAGTCTCTACTACTGACCTTGCATAATATCCAAAGAGTAGATGATTAAGGCAAAATGACTCTGCTACTTTAAATGAAAATGGCAACATAAACGTATAGGGTGTGGCACTATTAGGAGATGTGGTACTGTTGGAGTAGGTATGTCATTTTTGAAAGATAAATTCTCTTCCTGCTTTCTTGGGATCAAGATGTAGACCTCTTTTTATTTTCCTTTAAAGCATTTCTCTTTTTTATTGGTTATCTTATTTATTTACATATTACATATTATCCCACTTTCAAGTACCCCCTTAACAAACCACCTCCCTCCACTCCTGCCTCAGAGACCTAGCATTCTCCTATGCTGGATCATTGAACTTCCACAGACCCAAAGGCTCCTATTTATGTCACATAAGGCCATTCTCTGCTACATATGCAGCTGAAGCCATGGGTTCCTCCATGTGTACAAAAGTTTGGTTGGTGGTTTGATCCCCGGAAGCTTTGGGGGTGTCTGGCTGGTTAACATTGTTGTTTTTCTTATAGAGTTGCAAACCCCTTCAGCTCCTTCAGTCCTGCCCCTAACTCCTTCATTAGGGTCCCCATCCTCAGTTCAATGGTTAGATGCTTGCGTGTGTGTCTGTATTGGTCCAGCTCTGAAAGAGCCTCTCAGGGGACAGCTACATCACGATCCTGTCAGCAAGCACTTCTTGGCATCATAAATAGTGCCTGGGTTTGATGTCTGCAGATTGGATGGATCCCTAGTTGGAACAGTCAATTGATGGCCTTTCCTTCAGTCTCTACGTCACTCTTGGTCCCTGCATTTCTTTTTTTTAAGATTTATTTATTTACTTAATGTATATAAGCACACTGTAGCTATCTTCAGACATACCCAACCCCATTACAGATGGTTGTGAGCCACCATGTGGTTGCTGGGAATTGAACTCTGGACCTCTGGAAGAGCAGTCGGTGCTCTTAACCGCTGAGCCATCTCTCCAGCCCCCCTGCATTTCTTTTTAATGCAAGCAATTCTGGATTAATATTTTTGAGATGGGTAGGTAGCCCTATCCTTCAACTGGGGGCTGTGCCTATTCACTGGATATGGTCTCTACAGTTTCTATCTGCCCTTTGTTGGGTATTTTAGATAATTTCATCCATTTGGGTCCTGGAAACTTCTTAGGTCTCTGGCATCTGGTGTTTTTTAGTGGCTTCCCCCAGTTTTCCATCCCCAACTGCTACAGATTCAATCCCCATAAAGATCCCAACTCAATTTTTCACAGAGATAGAAAGAGTAATTCTCAAATTCATCTGGAATAGCAACAGCAGCAGCAACAACAACAGCAGCAGCAGCAGCAGAAGCAGCAGCAGAAGCAGCAATAACAACAAAATCAGTATAGTGAAAACCATTCTCAACAATAAAAGAACTTCTGGGGGAAGCACTATCCCTGACCTAAAGCTGTACTACAGAGTAATAGTGATAAAAACCACAGGGTGTCTGTACAGAGACAGACATGTAGATCAGTGGACTAGAATTGAAGTCCCAGAAATGAACCCACACTCCTATGGTTACTTGATTTTTGACAAAGGAACTAAAACCATCCAATGGAAAAAAGACAGCATTTTCAACAAATGGTGCTTCTTCAACTGGCAGCCAGCATATAGAGGAATGAAAATTGACTCATTCTTATCTCCTTGTCCAAGTGGATCAAAGACTTACACATAAACCAGATACACTGAAACTAATGGAAGAGGGGAAGAGCCTTGAACACACAGGCACAGGAGAAAACTTTCTAAAAACAACACTAATAGCTTATGCTCTAAAATCAACAATTGACAAATGGAACCTCATAAAATTGCAAAGCTTCTGTAAGGCAAAGGACACTGTCATTGGGACAAAGCAGCAACCAATGGATTAGGAAAAAATCTTTACCAATCCTACATCTGATAGAGGGTTAATATCTAAAATATACAAAGAACTCAAGAAGTTAGACTCCAGAGAACCAAGTAACCCTATTAAAAATTGGGGTACAGAGCTAAACAAAGAATTCTCAACAGAGGAATCTCGAATGGCTGAGAAGCACTTAAAGAAATTTTCAACATCCTTAGTCATCAGGGAAATGGAAATCAAAATGACTCTGAGATTCCAACTCACACCAGTCAGAATGACTGAGATAAAAAACTCAGGTGATATCAGATGCTGGTTACAATGTGGAGAAAGAGGAACACTCCTCTATTGCTGGCGGATTGCAATCTGTTACAACTACTCTAGAAATCAGTCTGGTTGTTCCTCAGAAAATTGGACATAGTATTACCAGAGGGCCCAAATATACCACTCCTGGGTATATACCCCCAAAGTGCTCCAATATATAACAAGGCCACATGCTCCACTATGTTCATAGCAGCCTTATTTATAATAACCAGAAGCTGGAAAAAATCCAGATGTCCCTCAATAGAGGGATGTGGTACAGCTACACAATGGAGTACTACTCATCTACTAAAAATAATGACTTGATGAAATTCTTAGGCAAATGTATGGAACTAGAAAATAGCATCCTGAGTGAGGTAACCCAGTCACAACAGGACTCACATGGTATGTACTCACTGGTAAGTGGATATTAGCAAAAAAAAAAAAAAAAAGTTGGAATTCCCACAATACAACTCACAGACTGTGTGAAACACAAAAAGAAGGAAGACCAAAGTATGGATGCTTCAGTCCTACTCAGAAGGGGGAAGAACATATTCTCAAGAAGTTAGGGAGAAAGGGGTCTGGGAGGAACAGAGGAAGGGACAGAAAAGGGGGGCAGGATCAGATGTGGGAGGAGATGTAAAAGGGGGAGAAGTACAGAGGGTCAGGAATTTGAACAAAAATGTTGAACTCTTAACTCCTCCTCCTGCACCATGTCTGCCTGTCTACTCTCATGCTTCGTCCCTTGACAACAATGGACCAGATCTCTAAATTGTAAGCAAGCCCCAATTAAACATTTTCATTTGTAAGAGTCGTTGTAACTAGGGTGTCTCTTCACAGCAACAAAATCCCATATAAGACATTGATTTACTCTCTGGACGCAACTATAGGTAGATGTATGTGCTGGTATCACAGGCAGCAATACTAACTGACCTTCTCAATTACTAACAGGTTAGGTGATGCTGGATGAATCACTAAGGCCAGGCTTTCTATCCGAAAACCTTTATACTCTTTTAGTAGCTACTATCTGAGCAATTCTTTTATGCCCAGATGTAAAGTATGCATTTCAAAGGCATAGTGACTTTTATCATGATGCAGTCCCATGTAAGCAAAGTTTCCACTTTTTGGTAACAAGGGGGCCAACTCCTGATCTGACCCAGATTTACCATTTAACACTGAAAAGCAATATCTAGTGACAAATACAAGAATACAATTCCAGTTGGATCCTCTGTGAAAGTCCTTTAAGACCCTGTTCTTGGCATAGCAGCTCTGTTTTGGACCCAGGAATATACATTTCATTACCTTCCCAGAACATACCTTATGCAAGTGACCTAAAATATAATTTAATGGGAAGCAGTAAAAACCCTGAGACCTTTTGCAAATTAACTCTTTCATTATAGAACCAGTTGACTGGCGTTGGTAAGGAGGCAGGGAATATGAGTCATGAAATTTCGTTTGGTAAGTTAAAAGAAAGAAAAACAACTCAGTATTCTATTTGACTTTCTTATAGACTTTTTCTGTAGGATACCCTGGAGAATTTGGGGTGGGTAAAGCCACAAGAAAATGGAAAAAAATATAAATAATTGGATGTTTTCCTTGGGAACTTTTGAAAGTCTTTAAGCCAGTACCTCTCGACCTTCCTAATTCTGCAACCCTTTAATACAGTTCCCCATGTTGTGGTGTTCTCCAAGCATAATTTGCTACTGTTGTGGATCATAATATAAATATTAAGTATGCAGGATATCTGATTGTGACTCCTTTGAACGTATCATTCTTCTCTGAAAGGGGTTGGGACCTACAAGTTGAAAATCACTTTTTTAAACCATACTCAGAGACAGAGTGAGTACTTCATCTGTGGCCACCTGTGAGCATCTGTTGGCTTACTGGAAAGAGTAAGAAACAAATTTCTAGTTTAGAAATAATCCTGTATCTGATATTTTTGCCATGGTAACACTGCTGACAAATAATCACAAAGTCCCAGTTGCATATAGCAGTAAATATTGACTTTAGCTTGTGGCTACATGGATTGTCCCGAAATGTAGTCCAGAGTCAACTCTCCTTGGCTGGCCTGGCTTATATCTAGGCCAGCTGTTACACTGGCTCAGAGCTGGCTCATCTAGGAGGATTTCAAACCTCTGGACTCTCATCCACATGGACGTTTTCCCCTACGGTAGGCTAGTGTTGTTCATCTTCTTGGTTAGGATAGATGTATAAGTGAGAGTGAAATACGAGATCTTAGGTGATTATTCTCCAAAGTAAGAAAGTGTCATTGCTACCTTGACCAAATGAATTTACAAGCCCTTTCCTACTGAGGCTAGGAAATAGCATTCTCAAGACTCTGGAAGGTGGCTCTAAAGAACATGGGTACAGAGAAGAACTGGAGGATCTTCACAATCAGTATGACTTACTCTGAATGGCACTGCAGCATGGAAAGAGAGCGCCCTGTTTACGCTGTAACCCTGCTCTGTTTTTGTGTTGCAGTTTGCTGCCAGCAATCCAGAAAGATAACGCTTGCCATATGTGCGACCACAATTCAATAAAATCATTTTCCTATTCAGATAAATAGAGATGAATGAAAGAGAGCTACATAATAGCACTCCAATCCTCTTTAATATCCGAGGAAAGAGAAAAGCATCACACTTCATTCATAGGTTTTGGTGTCAAGTTGGCAATAGCCGCAAACATATTCTCTGCCAGTAATTCATGTGAGGGCCTAGGTTCTAAGTACTCTCTATCAACCGCGAAGAATGAAGGGAATTGCTTTCTCCCCTACCCCTTATAGTGCATTGTTTTGTGAAAGCACAAACCTTATTGTGCTGGTTGAAATGCAAAGATGAAAAATATAAGAAAGAAGGGAAATAAAATAAGCAGTAAGAGGAAATGCTTGACTCTGCCCAGGGATGTGTATAGTAGGAAGCCTTTGCCATCTGTGGAAGGCCTCCGTGCACTAGCAATGCCCTGCATTTCAAGGAGAATCTGAGCACAGGATGTGATCATCAGATTCAGAACCTAGGTGAAATTTTTCAAGAAAACTTAAAACTAAACGTTCTAATTTCCCAAAACTTCATAAACTTCTCAGATGGCTTGACTTATTTAATAGAAGTGAGGCATTGGAAATTACTAATTTCCGCTGTTTGCACAGCCAGTCCTTCCACAGATACATTCCTCACTGTTCTGACCCATGTCACATCCTCCTATTTATATACTACTGTTCTTTTAACGTACTAAATTAACAGAACATGGCATGATTAACTGGTAGGCAATGTACCACGGTCATGGAAATACCTCCCCCGGTTTGTTTTGTTTTCATTTTAATACATCTTCTTGTCTCCAGATTTGCTTCCCTGTTTCACCTCAGGGTCTTCAGTCTATTCTTCCCTCTGGTGTTTTTCTTCTTCTTAAATATTTACTTATTTTCAGTATAAGTATGTGATTGTATGTGTCTGAGGAGGTCTTTGGCTCCCCTTAGAGCTGGAGTTATAGGCCTTTGGGAGCTGCATGGTGTAGAACTGGGAATTGAAGTTTGGCCTTCTGCAAGAGCAGTGTGACTCTTAATCACCAAGCTATCTCTCCAGCACCTGACATCTTTTTAAGCTGCAAAAATAATTTGAGGAAAAGTGATGCTTCATAAGACATCATGTGCTATTGCTAAAACTTAATAAATGCTGCTGATAGCAACGATTTCATTACTAAGAATGCAGAACGTGTCGTGGAAAGAACTTATAAAATTACTTGCATCCAGAAAGGTTTCTGTCAGTTGTGAGCTACCTTCAAATGTGTTATTTTAAGAAAATACAGAAAAAATTTATGTAGCCCTCCAGTCCCTAGTCATTCTTAGTGTTTGCTCTGTGAACCTGACATAAATAAGATAAACAGAAAGAAGGATAGTCATTTCAACTTGCTCTGCACATTTCCTAACTCATAGTGCCTCACACAAGTTGAGAAGGACTCTGCCGGGCAGATTCATCTACAATCTTAGTTATGCTTCAGTTGCTGTGATAAAACACCACAACTGGTAGCAACTTGTGGAGGGAAAGGTTTATCTCATTTTGCAATTGGTAGTCTATCATCCAGAGAATACAGGGCAAGAAGCAATGGTAGAAACACAGAGAAAAGAATGGAATGTGGCTTACTGGATAACTGCTCATTGCTTCCTCAGCCTGCCTTCTGAAGGAAAACATAAAACAATTAATGTTTCTTTAGAACATCTAACAAGTGTTGGGATTTTATTCAAAAGCAGTATTATTTTTCACCTTCCACTCATACTCAGCACTCATGTTGACTGTTGAAGATGGATCCTTAGACATAGCTTGAGGTGTCTCTTTAGAAACTGCTGACTTCACTAAAGTAAAAATAAAAGTGAAAACTATAACTCTTGACATAGTAGCCTGTATTGTGTGGAACACTGCCGTGATATCGTTGGGGGAAAATTTAAAGTGTACATTTCTCTGGAAATGTCCTAGTAATATCAAAATATAGAAGAGTGTAACTCTAGTGGGTAATAAAATTCTCCCAAATCCTGACAAGCATTTGCAGCCTATTCACAGTTTTCCTATTTCATTTTATACAATATAACAGAGGCTTGAGCTCTTATAAATCCTCCTCTGGCTTCTGTCCTGTCTTGTATTCCCAGAGACTCCTTTCTCGGATTGCAGGCCTTTAGTTCCTGTGGATAGCAGTAGAAACATCTGTCACCAGACTCACTCTAGACAATATGGCCTTACTGAACACATGGGGAGTTCTACACGTGGATCTTCGCTTACCATATTCAAACAGAATGCTGATCCTGCTCAGTATACAAGAAAGCCACTGGGCACAGAACAGCTGACCGTGTTCATGGGACAAACTGTCTTCCTCAGAATAGATGGGGACAGCTGATCAGAAGACACCAGTGTCAGACAAAACTCAACAGAGATCCTCAATGTGGCTACGTCTGTAATGCTACACATAACTGTAACATAAATCTCAGCAAACACACAAGAACAAATTCTCCTCCCTGTAGAATGCCCAAGAAGGTACAACATGCCAGGTTGACAAATTATAAAACATATCTATAATAAATCCTTGACAAATCTATTGTAACTAAAACAGCCCTGAAACACATTCAGTAGCTTGTCTATACAGTCACTTTTCTTTCTCCTTTTTACTGTTTATTTGTTCTGTTTATAGAGAATCTTTATTGCATCTGATGGGCTGCACGGTTCTGTCTAGGGCAACTAATCCTTCCTTCCCTTGACTACTAAAGCAGACAGGGAATCTCACGAGGAGACAAGTGAAAACATCTTAATTCAACATCACACTACTTACTTGAAACTCAATTGCCTGTATACCAAACACCAATTTGCCTACCTCTAAAATCAGAAGGATTTGTTATTGGTCATGGATTATAAGATTATAAAGAAATGTTTCTAAATCTACACTAAACTCAAACAGAAGCTTTATCAAATTCGATTGTTTCTGGGTCTTTTTTGAGAAGGAGACAGAAGGTCACAAAACCAAGGAAAGTCAGAGAAAAACTTCTCTGAGGAATCTGACTGTGTCCTTGCCTATAAGGTCTGTTTAGATCCTCAGACTGATATGTTGGGTAAAAGAGAATTAAGTGAAGTTGTGCCTGCTTCCAATGGGAGGAGCCTAGAGTATACAGAATTGGCTTCTGACAGCTCAATCTCCATGTGGTAAACTGAACAGTTCAGGCTTCATGAGAGTTGACCTAAGAGTAAAGGACCACAGCTCAGGAGGCACCTAGCAATAGGGAGTGCTGATAGAGAACACTGGAATTTGTATCATGGAGCTGAACATAAAACCTGTCCTTACCAGGTACTATCTGATTCATGTAGAGCTAACTACCAGCCTTCAAGGAAGTCTCTTGCTTAAAGGATGAGGATGCTATTGATGACTACAAAATGAAGATAGACTATTTCTTCATTATCTAAATATTATGTACTTTCATATTTCCCATGACTCTTGAAGAAGGTTGGTAGTTTCCAAATGACTAACTTCCAAACCCCAGAACTGCTGTTTAGGTACAAAGGTATGATTTGGCTTCACACAAATGTGAGGTCTCATTCTTTTGTAATAAGATAAAAAAGTGAGGCTCATGTACATTGTGCCGCTATTAAATCAGAGACATGGAAATTGTCCTGTAAGTCTTTACCAGTTACAAAGAATCAAGAGATATCACTCTCCTGATTGGCACTGAAGGATCCCGAGTCTTGGAAGAATAATGGGAGAAGCCTCAGGATCTGGCTCAGTTAAAGGAAAGTTGATCCCACTTGTTTCAAAGAGGAAGGTAGAAGACTTAGAGCAAATCCACCTGCTTAAAGTCTTACAATAGTCTTGTTATAGGCTAGTACACTTTATGTCTGTACATACTGCGTTTGAGTGTATGGATTCTTTTGTGGTACAACAAATCATAGCAGTTTTGTTAGACATAATATATTCCACAAAAATAGGATATATATATATATGTATATATATATATATATTCTTCTCTTCTAGAAATAGAACATGTAGTGCAAACCCTACTGGAACAGAGTGGGCAAGCAGCTGCCAATCCATAAGTCCATAGAGCTGTTTAAGCCAGCAGCCAGAGACAAGCTAGTCGGCTATTGATTCCAGCAACAGCAGCCTGTCTTCATGCCCAGATCCAGTACTGGTTGTTCTCCAATCCATTTTCCCCCTAGTCCTGCTCTGTCTCAGGTTTTTTTTTCATGTCTCTCCTTGCAGTTGCTTGTCAGCAGGCTTCTAGCTGCATTAGGGCAGTGAAAAGTACCTGGGAAAGGTGGGGAGGAAGGAAAAACTCAGAATACCAGTGATTTCTCTGCTTCTGGCAGACTCTTAGGCAATGCTTGGACCTCTTCTATGAATCCAGCTCCTGACACATTCTCCTGTGGATACAGCTTCCACCCTTAGCCCTGATTTCCTTGCTAGTAACTTCTGGTTGTGACAGTTCTCCAAAGGCCCGACAGGTTGAGAAAACTACTGGCTTCATGCTGCAGTTGATCTTTGTGTGCATGGGCTGAAATGCATAGTTCTCATCTCAGAAAGCAACTATTAGATTCCTGTTATGTGGCTGGGAAGATAGCTCTTTTGGTATAGTGCTTTCTCCAGAAACATGGTCACCCCAGTTGGGTCTCCAAAACCTATGTAAATACCATGCTGAGTAGAGAATGTTTATATCCCCAGAAATGGGGAAGTAGGGATGGGCAGGTGCATGGCCCTTGCTAGCCAGACACACTTGCCTATTTGGGAAGTTCTGGGCTAGTGAGAGACATTTTCTGAAACAAACACAGTGGAGAGCTCTTAATAATGAAAACCAGATTGTCTTCTGATCTCCACACATATGTAAAATTCATGTGTATATATACCCACACAAAAACATATACAGAAACACACAGATACACACACACACACAAATACACACAGACATACAGACAGACACACAGACACACACACAGACACATACACATAGACACACACAGACATAACACATACACAGACAGACACACAGACACACACAGATACATACACAGACACACACAGACACATACACACAGACACACATACAGATATAAACAGACACAGACAGACATACACACAGAGATACACACAGACACACACTCATACAGACATACACAGACACAGACAGACAGACAGATAGACACACACACACACACACACACACACACACACACACCTCCCTGCTATAAGCACTGAATGTGACGCCTACCCTTGAAATCTATTTCAGTTATTAGAAGCCATGAGCGTGACCAGTCATCATCAATATGCCATGCTTTGAAGTCACATCTTCCGCATTCTCAGAGACACTGGTGGGCAATAAAATTCCTGTATGAACAGGTGATGGCGTGGCATCAGAGAGACATGGGCACAACTATTAATATGACTTCAGTTATGCTGAGGGCGGGGACATTTAGGTCCTAGTGGTGATCCTGCTTTGAACTGTATTGCTATTGATTTGTCCTGTCGAGTGCCATTCAATGCTTTTCCATAAAAACTAATCGAATTACCATTCTGTCTATGGAAAACTGGAGGAGAAATTGAAGATGTATCGATCTAATGACGTCCTTGTTATTGTTGCAAAAGATATGCATACACTTTCAAGTTCAAGCACCCAGTCCAGTTCTACTCTCGGTCCTTATCTTACTCGGTAAGATCTCCGAGAACTCCCAAGGCCACCATAGTTCAAACTCATAGCTTGATAGAAATAGTCAGCCCTGGTTAAATGCCATCAATCGCTAATGCAGTTTGGACAGTTTAATTATGTACTTGTCTGAATCCTTGACATGCTTTGGGTGACTTCAAAGCAATGTAGTTATCTTGGGCACTAACATTTGCAAAGTGTTTTATAATGGTTTTTATTAGTGCTTCTTCACATTATATCACTGCAAGACATATGAAGAGGTTAAGTAATTTGACCAAAACTAACCTGAACTGACAAGAAAAATTGAGAACTAAAACAATTAGCTAAACAGTTCAAGTGAGATTAAAACACAGCTGTTGGGAGCGGTGGGGTTGGAAGAGCAGAGGGGGGAGTTTAAATTGCTAACTACTTGACAATTACTCAAGCTTTCAGATATAAGAGGAAAAAAAATCCGTGACCTCTCAAGTTAGTGTCAGGATGTTTTGTGTATTTTAAAACCCTTTTTAATGACGTTCGTCTGATGGCAGGCTCACAGGTGAGAACACCACAGTGAGCGAGCACTCACTCTGGAAAACCTAGATGGGAGTGTTGGTTCCTGGAGCGGGGGTGACAGGTCACTGTGAAACCCCTGAGCTGGATGCCGGAAACTGAACTCTGGTCCTCTGTGAGAGCAGTGCACATTCTGGCCCATCTCTCCAGTCCTGTGGCTTTTAAAACAAAATTCTTACCGTTTAACGTACAATTTAATGGGTTTTGTGACACCTTTATACATGTAAATCAGTCAACTACATTATTTGTCCTCCTTAACGGCCCTCTGCCTTCCCTCTTAGCCCCTCTTGCAGATCCTTTTTCTCCCGTCTCCCAAATATTCCATCCTTCGGTTTTCTTTTCACACACACTCTTTTTCTTTCTCGTTTTCTTTTCAGCTCCATTATTTGTTTTTCCGTGTATTTCTTAATATCACGCCTTTTATCTGAAAATATAAACATTTGCATTCTATTTGCAGATTGCCAATTTACTCTTTTCAAGCCATTACCTATTTCTATCGCCACCTAGTGGACAGATGCGTAACGAACGCAGAACCCTGTATTCTTTGAGTGTCTCAACTGACTTCTAATGCCCAACCTAGAATTTTTGATTTTACTATGAATTCCCAGAGAAAGACACCTCAGAATCATTTCTTAACAGACATATTGTGCCTCCTCAAGGAGGAATAAATAAATGAAGACCCCACTGGCTAAGAAAACAGAAACATATGTTAAAGTCATTAAGGGCTGTGTGGCTTCTGTTAGCAGCAGCAAGATATGATGACACCGCTGATTTTTTTCCTCATTTTGAGGTGTTAACATGGAGAATAATTACAACAGTGGAGGCAAAAATGGTTATATTCTCAGGAGCAGAATGAAAGGATTAATTTGATCCCAATGCATCTCTCTTGCTATAAACAATGCGTTTTTACAGAAAATAGATGTGATACTTTCATTATGAGACATAAATCTCGGCCCGTTCGAGTTTAGCCGGGATTCTCCTTCCGTGTTCCTTCATGTTTCTCTGGCTTCTCTTTAGGGCAGACCTGAGTTCACTTAAAATCCCAGCTTGTGTTAGTTGGCTTTTGTGTTAAGACAATTTCTCAGGGTCATTTCTGTAGGATATATATTTTTTTTGAAATCTAATATTCTTCGTATGTCCAAGGCACCCAGAGTTCATGCCTTTGCCTTTTCAGATAATGGTGTCCTTGTAACTGACAGGCATTTAAAAGGGAATGAACATCCTTCTGTTGAATCAGCTCCTCTCTTTCTGCACAACTTCGCTAACTTTGTGAGCCAGGGTTACTGCAAACACTAAGTGAAAAGTATCCTCTAGGTAAGCATCTTAGCAATTCTGAGAGCCTAAGAAGAAAGTTAACATGCACCCTTTACCTGATTCTTATACTCCGGTTATTAGCAACTGCCTCAAAATTAATTTGCTACATTAGGTTATTATACAACCAAGAAATATTTGGTGGCTAAAATAATGTAAAATATTGACAATTTAAAATTAATTTAGACATGAAGCAAAAAATTCCACTACCAGTGATTATGCTTGTTCTGTTTTGTGTTGTGTTGTGTTGTTTTATCACAACATAAATGCAGAAAATGTTTGGGATTTCTGGTAAAGTGAATACCCTGTACTGAAACTCTAGACATACAATAGTGCACACGCAGGTTGAACACTGAGTAGGATGTGAAATAAAATCATCCCCTTTGCAGTTTAAATACATTCCCAAAACTTCAGAACCTTTCTCTGTGTCTCTCGTTCTCCTTTTAATACAACTTTCTTTCCTTCCTAACTCTCACTTGGACATTTGACATTTAAAAGCAACTTTGAACACATGAAATTCATTTGAAAGTCCAGCCCATGTGGGCTTTAAAATAGTCTTTGGGAAGTGAATGTGTACATACGGGTACATATGTACGTGTACATAGGCATATATCTGTGCATATGTGTGTAGATGTATGTGTGAGTGTGGGGCTATGTGTGTCTGCATATATGCAAGTGAACGTGTATGAGTTTTTATGCTCAACGATTGAAGAGTCATTGATATTATGAATGTGCTTCTCTGCCCTGTGCTATGTATTATTAATTGACATCACTGCAGGAAGTTTGTTCTCTGATGGGATGGTTCTCTTCCCTCCACCATTTGATCCTTTCTCCCATTGCAAGCTTTAACTTTGAGCAAAACAATGACATGACTCATTAGTAGAAGATCATAAATTTATAAAGAGGCAGTTTTAAAGGAAAAAAATCCTCTACTTCCTTCAGTACAAAGAATTCATGACTGGCCTTCTAAGGATGGTTAATATTCATTACCAACTTGACTCCATTTGACACCTAGGAGACACACCTATGGATGTGTCTTTGGTAGCAATCCCAGAGAGGTCTAACTGAGGAGGAACACTTTGAGTGTGGGTAGCATCACCCTGTAGAATGGTTCTCAGACAAGTAAACGAATGGTTAAATGAAAAACAATTAATTGAAAGGCTGGAAAGCCATCGCCATGTCAGTTTCTAGTTGGCACCACAGATCAGGCCAGCACTGCTCCAAAGTATCCCCTCCCATTACTGAACCAATAAAATCCTTTGCCCCTAAGTTGTTTTGTTGTTGTAAAAATATAAAAATAAAAAAGTAAGGATTCTCTTTTACCTCACTTGGTTTGCACCATGATGCCCCAAGACATCTGCTAGGTATCTTGGCAGAAACACATCCCAGTTGCACACTTTCCTACACTCAAACCCTCACATAAAAGAACACACAACACAATAATCTTAGATCCAATTGACAAGATATAATTGCCCACTTAAACATACAAAGCCCAGTACCATCCATCCCTTGAGAACATTAATAACAACCTGTAAATACACAGAGCAGAATCTTAACATCACCTGCCATGGCTTCTCACCCTCTCCCCTCCTGTCTCTCCCTCTCTCTCCTTCCACTCTCCTCCTCTTCCTTCAAACTTCTCTCCCGCCCATCCTTCCTTCTCCTCCAATGGCAGGCCTCCTTCTATCCTGTACCTGCCACTCACCTGTGACATCATCCTACATTGTTTCTCTTTAGATGTCTGGGCTCAGAAACAAAGTGATAAATGCCCCCAACACTCATGATCTCATATAGTTGGTTACTATTAGGATTTTCAACAATCTTACATAATGTGAATCGGTTCTATTTTCTCCCCCTACCCCTTAATCCTAAGAACTTTCCCAAATCTCAGTCAAATTTCACCCTATCTTTCAGTCTCATCTTTGGGTATGAATCCAAGGCTATATTTTTAAAATGTCAATGATAATTACTGATATGTAATGTGCTAAGGTATCCTGCAGAGTTGATATGATTTGTCCCTTCCAAAACTCATGCCAAAACATGATTGTTATATAATGCTATTTCAACATGGTGCAGTCATTGAGAGGTAATTAAGTCTTATGGTATCACCCTCAGGAAGTTAAATGCTTTCCTTGCAGGATGGGCAGAGTCTCCCAGGATGTGCATTCCTATAAACAAACACTTATAATCCAGCTCTTCTACACGAATCCACTAACTTGCCATAAAAACAGCATAGAGTACTCACCAGAAGCCAATCAGATGCCAGTGTAATGCTGTTTGACTTCCTAGGCTCAAGAGCTATGATCTGGGTAAATCTCCTTGTTTATAAACTACCTTAGTCTCTGGTACTCTGTCATGGCAATGGAAATTAGACTCTAACAAGGTTATATTTTTCCCCTGAACATTTGTGTTCTGTCTCTCAAGATAAAAAGTTATTTTCTTATTTCTATTTGCTTTATATCTAAGATTCTTACTTCATGTTCTTCCTCTCCTTCCTGACATGATTTCCAAATACCCAAATCTGTCAGGCAACCCATTATGGGAATCTTTTTGATGAATTCTCTTCCTGAATCTTGTGAATTGCTACTATTCTCTAGAAAAACACACCTCATGTAATCTAATCATTTGTTTCCAAGGGAACCTTTGTCGGTTGCTCCCTTTCTCCAGCCCTTGGTCTTCCCCTCTCTACCCTCTGTTCTTCTGCCACAGTTTGAACTGACCGTCTACGGTGCCTCGCCTGCACCTGGGATCTTGACACTTCATTCATCCTCCTTCTGTGTTTGGATCACATTCTTTGTGTAAAAACCTGTGAGTACATCTTTCTTGGTTTGCTCCATATTTGACAGAGAACAGTCTGTGCATGGGTAAAAGAATAGGAAAAAGTTATCAGACCCCATCATTGCAGTCCTGTCTGAGTAATACTATACCTGCATTGTAAGTCATGCTTAGAATTCCTTCCTTCATAATGTGAAAGCATCTATCTCATTCCATCCAGGCTCCACTGCTGTTTAGAGACCCCGGAATGATTGGGAATTCTGATCTTTTTGTGCATCACTGTTTCTTCTTTATATATAAAATTATAGATGTTTATAACTGCAGCTGAAAAGAAACAGGTTGATGGCCTCAATTACAATAAGGGGCAAAAAATCATTTGGGGGATTGTTTGACCAGGGCACTAACACTGTTAGTGAAAATACCAGACTTGTTCACCAGGTAAAGTTACTTTTTCGACAGACGTCACATCAGTGAATAGGCTTTTAAAGGAAGTCTTATTTCAAAATTGTATGTGTGAATATGTGCCTGCACTTACGTGTACCACATATGTATCTGGTGCCTGTGGAAGCCAGAACATGTTTTCAGATTCCCTGAAACTGCAGCTACAAATAGTTATGAGACACCACGTGCATAGTAAGAATCAAACCTGGGTCCTCTGCAAGAGCATCAAGTCTCCCTAACCACTGAGCAATCTTGCCAGCCCCATGTGAACAGGCTTTAACATACCAATTCTGAGGATCAACATGGACATTAATTCCACAGAAAAGTTCTGGCTACAGTAGCCCTCTGCCATTGAACCTATCCTTCTTTTGGTACGGGCATGATGGGACAACAAAATAGTCCCTCCTACAATTTTTTCCATAACCACAAACCACAGATTTCATAAACAGACAATAGATGTTTAATGTGTTACTTCAATTTGTGGTAGTTTTCTATGTAGCCACAGATAGGATGTAGGCTCGATGTTTCTGACTCATGACACATTTGGATCCTGAGCCCATCAGGTAACTTCTGAGATCTCCTCACCACAGGCTTGGGACTCAATTTGTTCAGGTCTGTTAAACTCCTTGCCAATAATAACACTACTGTTTCTGGAGTCTCTCTTACTGTGCCCCAAGCTTATGGATGTAGGGCTTTGGAAAAATAAACTCTTTTCCTCTCTTTTTAGAACTGTGTCTAGACATATAGAAAATGCATACAACTGAGGTACTATCTTTATTTCAAAATCTGCCCTAAGGTTCACTTGCAAATATCCAGTTTTCTTAGATTAATTCCACATTAATTGGACTCTGAATAGAAGAGTTGCTGTGTTGTTTTCTTGGTTCTCTCACAGGTAGAGTGAATTTGCAGCCAAAGAATGTTCAGCTGGCCCTTGCTGCCAGCCATCCTGGTGGCCTTTATTTATTGCTGTGAATGATCAGGACTTTCCTTTGACCTATGTCTGACTTTATGCCTCAAAGTGCCATTTTAATTTCTAAATAACCCTCTGAAAAAATGCAATAAGTATCAAAAACATTGAGAATAATATTTCCCCATCAACTTTTTCTATAAGTTTAAAGCACCTCAAGCAGTATACATATTGAAATCCTCATAACTCTCTTGTAAAGTGAAATTTTGGTAATATAGATTCACTTATTCCATTTTAGAAACTTCCTTGAAACTTGGTTCCCTCCAGTAAGACATAATTCTCTAACCTGAACACTAAAACCTCCATCTACTAAACCTGTTTACCAGACTTCAAGTTCGTTCTTTCCCTCCACTATTCAGATTGTGGCCTTTTAACTTAGCATCACATTTAATAGTCTTGTGATCATCTCTTTGAACTGGGCTTGAGGTTTATGTCTAACTACAAATCATACACAATGGAATGAAGCAAGAGCAGAACTCATCTCTGAAAATGTGAAGTAAAGTTATATCAGGCCATGATGGTATACTTCTGTCATCCCAGCAATGTGGAGAAAAAAGCAGGTGAATCACAAGTTCAAGACCAACACACAGAGTGAGTTCAGAATCAGCCTGCACAATTAGGAGAGAACATATCTCAGCATTTAAATAAATAAATGCAAAAAGGAGTGGGACAGTAGCCCAAGGGTAGAATACTTGTGTAGCCTACACAAGGCCCTAGGTTAAATTTTCAGTGCAATAAATAAGTAGCAGACCTTACCTCATATCCTTTTGGCAAACGATAAGGATGTTAAAAGTCGAAAGAGGAAGAATGTTAAAACATCTGTGCAAAGCATAATGAGATTGTTAAATTTTAAAGCCAATGTAGTTAGCAACAGGCCAGGTCTTGGTCCTTGTACAGCGAACACTCACCTGATATCTGGCTATTCTTACAGCCTTGTCTTTGTTTAATTTTTTTCCCTCAAACACTTCATATGGACATGTTTTATTTTATGTGCATTTCAACAGTTTCTATTTAAAGGTAGGCATGCATTTTAAGTGCACCAAACTGCACAACTAAAGTAGTAACTTTAGCTTGTGTGTCTTGCTTTGAATTCTTCTAGTATTCATGTCTTTAGGCTTATTGTACTAGGAGACACACAGGGAATGCACTGCTTCAGATGTGTTAATATGAACACATGTTCCTCATGCACCATTAACACTGCTTCTTAATCACATCTTAATGTGATATTTCTAAATTAAAACAGAAATTACAACAACTTTTATGTATACTTCCCACATCAAATTGGTTTGAGATCCCCAGTAATCAATTTGAAAATTCACACAAGATATTGTTCTCAGAATGCTTTTCGTGTCATGGCAAGATAGACTTAAATTGGACAATATATTTCTGCTCACAAGCTCAGAATTTAGAACTCATTTTAGCAGTTCTTCTCTTCTCTGATTTGTCATATGTAATGTCTTCAAGTTTTCTACTTAAAATATACTTTCCTAAATATTAGTTTTATATTCAAATATTCAATCCTGCCACAATGAATTCATTTCAACTGATCTTTAAATTTCCTCAATTCTTTAAATTTATAACAAAATAACTCAGCACAACAGCCTGAGTCTCCTCATCCTCCTCCCACTGACCTGTGCATGTGAAATAGTCTATAAGCTGATCTCCAAAAAAACCCAACAACTCAATCAAAAACAATGGGGTATAGACTAAACAGAGAATTCACAACAGAGGAATCTCGAATGACTGAGAAGCACTTAAAGAAATGTTCGAAGTTCTCAGTGATCAGGGAAATGCAAATTAAAACCACCCTAAGATTCAACCTTACACCAATCAGAATGGCTAAGATCAAAACGGCAGATGACAGCAGATGCTGGCAAAGATGTGAAGAAAGAGGAACACTCCTCCATTGCTGGTACGATTGCAAATTGGTAGAACCACCCTGGAAATCAATCTGGCTACTCCTCAGAAAATTGGAAGTAGATCTACCTGAAGACCCAGCTATCCCACACTTCAGCATGTACCCAAAAGATACCCCAACATGCCACAGGAGCACATCTTCAAGTATGTTCATAGTGGCCTTATCTGTGATAACCAGAAGCTGGAAACAACCCAGATGTCCCCAAATGGAAGAATTGTTCATTTACACAATAAAATACTATTCAACTATTATGATCAAGGACATCATGAGTTTTGCAGGTAATTGGGTGGAACTAGAAAATATCAACCCAAGTAAGGTAACTCAAACCCAAAAGTACATGCATGGTATGTACTCACTAATAAGTGAATATTAGCCAAAAAATACAGAATACCTAGGATACAATCCATGTAATAAGTCGAAGTACACAAGTGAGGATGCTTCAATCCCACTTGGGAGGGAGATAAAACAATCACTGGAGGCAAAGGGAAGGCGGAATCTGGATGGGACAGGAGAGGAGAGGGAAAAAGGGAACATAATTAAGTATGGTAGGGCTGAGACAGTAGAGAAGCAATGAGGGCCAGCAGACTGAATGGAAATATGCAAACTCAAGGGGTGGTAGGAGGTTGTAGGAGGAAGACCCTCTAAAATGTACTGGAGACCTTGGAGGTGAGAGACTTTCAGGACTCAAAGGGAGGCACATTAAATGAGGTGCCCAACAGTGAAGAGAGGGAACTTGTAGATTCTACCTCCAGTAGAAAGACTGGGCGTCAAGTAGAGGGATGGGATTGCCATCCCACAGTCAAAAACTCTGATCTAGAATTGCTACTGTCTAAAAGAAATTTAGGGACAAAAATGAAGAAGAGACTGAGGAAAAGTTGGACAACTTGGGGTCCATCTCAAGGAGAGGCTCCAAGACCTGACACTATTACTGATGCTGTGCTGTACGTACAGAGAGGAACCTAGCATGAGAAGCCCATCAAGCAGCTGACTGAGACAGAGGCAAATACTTACACCCAACCACTGGACTGAAATCGGGGACCCCTATGGTTGAATTGGGAAAAGGCTGAAAGGAGCTGAGGAGAGAAACCCATTAGAAAGACCAGTAGTCTCAATTAACCAGGACTCCCAGGATATCTCAGACACTGAGCCACCAACAAGGTAGCATACACTAGTTGATATGAGGCCCCTGCCCCATATACAACAGAGGACTGCCTAGTCTGGCCTTGTAGGAGAAGGTGTGCCTAACCTGTGAGAGACTTGAGGCTCAAGGGAGTGGGGAGGTTTGGCCAAGTTTGGACATGGGGAACATCCTCTTGAGGACAGGGGGACAGAAGAATGGGATGAGGATCTATGGGAGGGCAGACCAGGGCAGGAGTAACAACTGGGTTGTAAAAAAAAGAATAAAAGTAATAAAAACAAACAAACAAATAAATAAACAAAAAACAAATATGGGCAGCAGCTCATTGAAAGAAAACAGTTGTTATATAACGAAAGAATGACTGTGTACCTATACATAGTTCAATCTTACAACATGGTTACACAAATTATGAGGCCAGTTCTAAAGAGTACCACAGTGAATAATGCATCTGCTCCACCAATGTATTACATCCCCCACATTTTCCTTGGAGCTAATTTATACAGTTGGGAATTGAAAGGACACACTCCTGTAATCTTTGTTGGTGATGGGAAAAGAACTATAACTTCAAGAAATCAGATTTTTAACATGTGCACCTTGTTTATCTTTTAGTCGGCCATCATTAGTTGTGTTCTCACAAAATGTATTCTGTTTTACTTGTACTCACATACAGGATGAAGAGGTTTCCCAAAGGAGCATCTACAATAATTCTGCATCCTATGCATGGCCCAGGCTAATATTGTGGGAATCTTTTCTGAGCATTCACAGACTTTTGGCAGAAGGTGCTATGCAAATGTGGAGAATCATGAGGCACATGGCAGCGATCCATTGTCATTGCTGGGCTACAGCACTCATCTTCATTGTACAAGCCTTTAGGCTTAAGTGGATTATAATACAATAATCTAATTCAATTAAAAGTGCATCTGGAGAACCATGTAAATTTACATTCAGTGTTGATAACTTGCTGTGTAGCTGTCAATATTTCTAATCGTGTACTATTCGTGACCCTCTTTATTCTGTCTTCCAGTACTGTTGCAAATGTTCTTACTCCATTCATTTAAAATCTGTAGTCAGAGTTGTTCTTCTACATTTGTAGCTGAGTAGCAAGGGAAAACAACATACTCCTACCTTGTTACACAGATTAGATATAAGCTCCTTCCAGGACAAAACATTTATGAGATTAATATCTTGTTAGTGAATAGTAGCAATGTTTTTCTATCAATATTAAACAAAAAAGAACTTGATATCCATTTGCCAATAATTAACACCCTTATTGATTTTGTAAATGAAGGGATTCTGCACTCATTTTCTATCACAATGACTTGAGAAAGCAAGTAGGAAATGCCACTTGACAACCTTTGCACATTCTTCATTCCGGGGAGAAATGCATTCTGTTAGCTGTCCAATCAATTATGTAGACGAAATGAATTTCATCATAATTCTGTCAACAAAATGCTAACTTGGTTAAATTATTCTCACCACAAAGTGAATTAACTTAAAAATCCTCTGTCCACAAAATAGATTTAATCATTTAGTAAAGCCTTGTAAATACTATAGTCTGTTAGTTTAGTATGCATAATGCAAATATGTGGATTGGCTATATCAGCATTTTCAGGTCTTCAGAGGTTATGGACCTGTCTGGCATAGCATCCCTTTTCACTTAATGTCAAATGGAGAGCAAGGTCAATTATCTAGAGAACAGCATGGGGTAGATGAATGGAGCACTGTCTGAAACTATTTTAACTTAGCTACATTTGAATGTGATAGACTTTAGGAAAATATAATTTAATATGCTTATGAACTAAGTCCATAGAGTTCCATGTTCAACAAGTCATCTTGGGGATAAAAGTTCAGGAATAAAAGATGAATTGTTTAAATCATGGGCAACATACTATTAAGGAAAAGAAATTCACTATTTAACATTATGTCATTTTCAAACTATCCATTATCACATTGTAGAATGTTGATCTACTATTTGAATCTATTAGTATTTTAAAGTAAATACTTTAGTGAGTATATGAAAGTTAGAATTTACAATGGTTTTGTTTTAATAACAACAAAAATAATTGGATCAAGTTATTTTACTTAAGCAATCTTTTGAAAGAATCCTTCAACAATGTGGTGTTCACAAGCATATAATTTCATATTGTTTATTTTTAAATATTAATTTATTATGTTGATGAAACTTTAGAAATAACAATTGGAAGGTAATATTCTTCTGTTTGATCTCTGTATTTGCATAATCATATAAACTGATACATATATGAAATGTAAATGTAAGCAGAATGAAAAACTATTAACATGTTACATGTTGTCTTTTTATGTTACAGGCTTCAGACTGACAATATTACTTTATTTTATTCCATTAGTTGTCAATGGTTTACTTTGGAAAATTATGTGTTTTTCCTCACATCATCACAAAATTCTTCTTTGGTTGGGTTGGAATAGAATAGACAAAATAGAGAAAAAGTTTGAAATGAATTACATTGGTTTTATAAATGTATTTCTTTTGATTGTGATACATAGTTTATAATAGATACTGCAACAACAGTTGTACAGGAAGGCTGTGCCTTTACAGACAACACCAAAGTTCAATAAGATTATACCATTAAACAGAAAGGACATGACAGTTCTGCATCGCTTGTTAAATGAACTTGATAATAAGACCCTATCGTTGAAGACAGTATAAACTATGGTTTCACATAAAAAAAAATCAAGTTGGTACTGGCCTGAGAGTTTCATCATTGCTGGATGGACTTCACTGGATGGGTGCTGTGCAGGCTGCTTGGAGAAGAAAATCACCAATGCTCTTACCCGGCTCTGAACCTTTTGGGATTGTGGCTAAGCTGCCTAAGCAGCAGTGAACTTGTAAGATACTAGTTCTCGCCATCTGCAATGTTTTTCTTCGCTTTCAATCTCTTAATATTTTAAAGTAAACACACCTATGCACATTGGGGAGAACAACTTTCATTCAGTGGATTATGTATTTTAGAAGAAGAAAAAGACTTGAAATTGGGAGTGAGGAATGTTGATGGAGAATGGGGAGAGTTGGGTACAAAAGTGGTGAGTAGACAGAAACAAAATACAAAATTTCAATACACACACACATACACACATACATACATACACATACACACACATATATACATGCATACACACACACATACACACACACACAGAGCCATCAATGTTCTCAATGGTTTCACTCTTTGAGCAAGTTTAAGTAAACATAGTTTATAAGTGTTATTAAGAACAGATCTTTTATCTGGATAACAAACATATTCAGTAGAATCCTTTACCAGAGTACAGGTTGATCTTTAACTTCATCCTGATTTCCCCAAAATGAGAGCAGTGATGAGATGATAGCAGACACTTGGTATGGATTTGTGGAAAAATGAAATAATCTGTATAATTTCTCTTTTCCTAAAAGAACACTAGAATTTATGTAACTTAACCATATAGCTGGCTTCCCCCCTAGAACTCTGAACTACTTGTCATAAATAGCAACAATCTGTGGTAAAAAGGTGGGTGACACAGCACAGACAATCTTTCTGGACTATTTATTTACTGCAGTGCCAAGCACTGAATTGGGGTCTCACACTTACTAGGCAAGCACTACACTACCACACTCCATTACGAGAACCCTGGACTTATCTTATTTTGACAGAAAAGCAAAACCATTATTTGCGGAATTAAAAATTAGAGTCTGAGAACAATTTATTCCTATTTGGGGCAAATATGTGTACAGGACTTGGGCTACCAGCCTTTCCTGAGATCATTTTCTATTCTGTGCCATGCAGGAATTAGAAACTTTTAAACAATTGGATGTGAGAGAATCCCAGACAGCAAATACACCACAAGCTATGCTGCTGTTGATAAGAAAGTCAAGGACGTTCGACCGAGAAAAATGCAAAGGTTCCAAGGCTGTGATAATTAAATCCTATGACATAAGTCATAAATTCTAACAAGAAAGAAAAGCCACCTGGAAGCTTGGGGATACAAGCTCCTTACACACTGTCCTGTTCTCACACTGTACATATGAATATATAAGCTGAATGCTCTGGAAAATTATGATAAAAAAACAAGTGTTATGGCTCTTAAACTTGCTACTGAACAGACTTACTGCTGTTGTTTATGATTTTGTAGTTACAAAATGAGATGTGCGTGTATGCATTTGTATTTGTGTGCATGAATATGCTTATCTATGTGTATTTACAGTAGATCATCCACATCCACAGTTGCATTTTCTGTCACTTTAATTACTTATCATCATCTATGTGCTTCAATTTTACATGAGCAATATCAAAATATAAAATACATAAATTCTATGCTATGTTTTGAGTATTGTGATGAAATCACAGACTTCTCCCTTCTTGCCAGAAAAACAACAACAACAAAAAAAAGATGTCATTCCTTTCTTCATGTATCCCTACTTTGTTGCAAGACTCTCAATAAGAGCACAAAACTCAAGTCCAAGTGGATGAAAGACTTCAGCATAACACCGGATACATTAAATCTAATAGAAGAGAAAGTAGGGTTTAGTCTTGAACTCATTGGTACCAGAGATAACTTCCTGAACACAACATCAACATCTCAGGCACTAAGATCAACAGTTAATAAATGCAACCTCCTGAACCTTAAAAGTTTCTATAAGGCAAAAGACACTGTTAATAGGACAAAATGGCAACCTATGGACCAGGAAAAGATTTTCATCATCTTACATCTGACAGAGGGCTAATATCCAAAATACATAAAGAACTCAAGAAACTAAACACCAACAAGCAAATTGATCCAAATAAAATTTGGGCACACAGTAGAACAGAAAATTCAACAGATGAATCTTGAATGGCCAAGAAACATTTAAAGAGATCTTCACTATCTTAAGTCAGCAGGAAAATACAAATCAAAATGACCCTGAGATTCTATCTTACGCCCATCTGAATGGCTAAGACCAAGAAATTAAGTGGCAGCACCTGCTGGCAATGAAGGGGAGCAAAGGGAACATTCCTCTACTGCTGGAGGGAGTACAAACTGGATACAACCGTTTTTGAAACAAATTTCTCAGAAAACTTGGAAAAGGTCTACATCAAGACCCAGCTACACCACTCCTGAGCATATACACAAAAGATGCTCCACCATAGCACAAGGGCACTTGATCAATTATGTTCATAGAAGCTTTTATTTTTAATAGTCACGAACTGGAAACAACCTAGATACCCCTCAACTAATGAATAGATAACGAAAATGTGGTATAGTTACACAATGGAATACTACTCAGCTATCAAAAACAAGGACATCATGAAACTTTTAGGCAAATGGATAGAATTAGAAAATACCCTGAGTGAGATAACCAGATCCAGAAAGACATATATGGTATATACTCACTTATACGTAGATAATGTCTATAAAGTACAGAATAACTAGTCTACAATCTACAGACCAAAAAAAATCTAGCTACAGAGGGCCCAAGGAAAGATGCTTGAATCTCATTCAGAAGAGACAATAAAATAGACATCTGAAATAATTGGAGGGAGGTAACTGGGTGCGAGAAGGTAGGGAGGGGAACAAGGATGGGGGAAGAGCCTGGGGGAGAGAATGGAAATCAGTGTGGAGCCATCTCTGGGATGAGGGAGACCTCCAGGATTCTATGGTGGGAAGTATAGCTGGGACTGTGACCAGTTGGGGATATGGAGCCTGAAAAGTCTGCCTCCTGTAGCCGGGCAGGACCTCTAGTGGAGGGAGAGAGACACCAATCCTCCATCAAAGCCTTCTACCCCAAATGTTTGTTGCTTACAAGAAATGCAGGGATAAAGATGGAGCAGAGAAAAGGAATTGCTAACCAAAGGCTGGCCCAACCTGAGACTCACACCACGGGAAAGGGCCAACCCCTGATCTATTAATGATGTTCTGCTATGCTTACAGACAGGAACCTGGCATAACCTATCCTCTGAGAGGATTCATCCAGCAACTGATGGAAGCAGATACAGAGACCCACAGCCAACAGTAGGTGTAGCTCAGGGAGTCTTGTGGTAGAGTGAGGGGATAGGATTGAGAGAGTTGGAGGGATCAAGGACACAAGTAGACCTACAGAGTCATCTAACCTTGGCCATAATGGCTTACAAAGACTGAACCACCCACAAAAGAACATGCAGGGGCTGGACCTAGGCCCCCTACCCAGATGTAGCAGATGTGCAGCGTGTGGCTCATGTGTTCTAATTCACTCAAGAATTGGAGCAGGGACTGTCTCTGACATTGTTGCCTGCCTCGGAATCCCTTTCCCATAGCTGGACTGCCTTGTCTGGCCTCAGTGAAGAGGATGCACCGTGTCCTGCTGCAATTTGATGTATCAAAGTGGGTTGGTACCTATGGGGTTCTCCTCTGAGAAAAAAAGGATGGGGGAATGGGCGAGAAGGTGTGAGGGTGGGGTTGGGAGAAGAGGGAGGGAAGCTATAATCAGATTGTAAAGTGAATAAATAAATGCATAAATAAATAAGAAAAAAAGAGTAGCTGTCTTGGTTGCTAATAGAATATGGAGATAACTTCGAGCTTGGGTTAAAGTAAACATTATTTTCCTTAGTAGTAACTGAAAGTATGAGAGAACCAACACAAAGGAGACAAGGGGGTGTGAAGTAATAAGGGTCTGAATAACACTGGCAAAGTTCTGTGCTTACAGAAAAAATAGAATACATAATGTTTATTTCTAGTTCCATTTTCTGGGAGTTTGGAGGATCCTGTCTGTTTTATTTTAATTTATTTCTTTTCTTGCTTTTTTATTTTGTTTTATTTCTTTTCTTTTTTCTTTTATTGTACTTTTTATTTACATTTTAAATGTTATCCCCTATCCTAGCTTCCCCTTCCGAAACACACCATTTCATCCCCCCTTCTCTTGCTTCTATAAGGGTGCTCCCTCACCCAACTGCCCACCCTCTCCCACTCCCCGACCTCACATTCCCCTAAACTGGAGCATCAAGCCTTGACAGGAGAAAGGACCACTCCTCCCATTGATACCCAATAAGGCCATCCTCTGCTACATATGCAGATGTAGCCATAGGTCTGTCCCTATGTGCTCTTGGGATGATGGTTTAGACTCTGGGAGCTCTGTTCTTCTTATGGGGTTGCAAACCCCTTCAGCTACTACAGTTCTTTCTCTAACTCCTCCATTTGTGAACCCAGTTCTGAGTTCAATGGTTGGCTGCGAGCATCCACCTCTGGATATTTCAGGCTCTCATAGAGCCTCTCAGGAGGCAGCTATATCAGGCTCCTGTCAGCATGCACTTCTTGGCATTCATAATAGTGTCTGGGTTGGGTGGATGTATAGGTGCTGGATCCCCAGGTGGGGCAGTCTCTGGATGGCCTTTTCTTCAGTCTTGCTCCACACTCTGTCTCTGCATTTTCTCCTGTGAGTATGTTTTGTTCCTTCTTCTAAGAAGTACTGAAGAATCTACACTTCTGTCTTTCTTCTTCATGTAGTCTGTAAAGTGTATCTTTGGTATTATGAGATTTGGAGCTAATATCTACTTATCAGTGAGTATATATCATGTTTGTTCTTTTCTGATTGGGTTATCTCACTCAGAATGATATTTTCTAGTTCCATCCATTTCCCTAAGAATTTCACGAAGTCATTGTTTTAATAGCTGAGTAGTACTCCATTGTGTAAATGAACCACATTTTCTGTATCTATTCCTCTGTTGAAGGACACCTGGGTTCTTTCCAGCTTCTGGCTAGTATAAATAAGGCTGCTATGAACATGTAGAGCATGTATGTGTCCTTGTTATATGCTGGAGCATCTTTCAAGTGTGATATATATTATACCCAAAAGTGATATTGCTGGGTCCTCCAGTAGTACTATGTCCAATTTTCTGAGGAACTGCCAGCCTTATTTCCAGAGTGGTTGTACCAGCTTGCAATCCCAATGGAGGAGTCTTCTTTTTCTACATGCTCGCCAGCATCTGCTGTCACCTGAGTTTTTTATCTTAGCCATTCTGACTAGTGTGAGGTACAATCTCAGAGTTGTTTTGATTTGCATTTCTTTGATGACAAAGGATGTTGAACATGTCTTTTGGTGCTTCTCAGTCATTCACTAATCCTCAGATGAGAAGTCTTTGTCTAGCTCTGTACCCCATTGTCAATAGGGTTATTTGATTCTCTGGTGTCTAACTTCTTGAGTTCTTTGTATATATTGGATATTAACCCTCTATCAGATGTAGGATTGGTAAAGATCTTTTCCCAATCTGTTTGTTGCTGTTTTATCCTAATGACAGTGTCCTTTGCCTTACAGAAGCTTTGCAATTTTATGAGGTCGCATTTGCCAATTCTTGATCTTAGACATAATCCATTGGTGTGCTATTCAAGAAATTTTCCCCAGTGCCCATGTGTTCAAGGCTCTTACCCACTTTCTCTTCTATTAGTTTGAGTGTATCTGGTTTTATGTGGAGGTCCTTGATCCACTTGGACAGGAGCTTTGTACAAGGAGATAAGAATGGACTGATTTGCATTCTTCTACATATTGACCTCCAGTTGAACCAGGACCATTTGTTGAAAATTCTGTCTTTTCTTGCTTTTATAAAACAGCTTTTTAAGGATAAATTAAGAGTGCAGTTTCATGAATCAAATCTGAGGCCAGCCTGGTATACATGGTGATTAAGTTCCACGGCAGCCATGGCTGACTAGTGAGATGCTATCTCAAAAAGGGAAGGAGGAAAAGAAGGAGAAGGAAGAGGAGGAGAAGGAGGAAGAGGACGAGGAAGAAAGGAAGGCAGGAAGGCAGGAAGGCAGGAAGGCAGGCAGGCAGGCAGGCAGGAAGGAAGGAAGGAAAGAAGGAAGGAAGGAAGGAAGGAAGGAAGGAAGGAAGGAAGGAAGGAAGGAAGGAAGGAGAGAAGGAAGGAAGGAGGGAAGGAAAAAAATCAGGTACCATAAGGAAGAAATTGATCTCACTGCTCCAGGTTTATCTCACGGCTCCTGTCATGGTTGAGAAGGGAAGCAGCTAGTCCTGTAGCATCTATATTCACGTAACAGAAAGAAGTGGACTCTTGTGTTCATCTCATTATGGTCCAGGACTCTAATCCAGTGAATAGTACCACTCACATTAGACAAGTTTTTCCAACTGGCAAGATAATACCCCAGAGGCATGCTCAGAGACCTATCTTATAGGTGATTCTAGATCCCATCTAGTTGACAGTTGCATTGACCCTCAGAGTCACCCTTAAATGGGCTGGGTCTACTGCATATATCTTTTTGTATAGGTCCTTGTAATTATATATGAATATTTTACTTTCTTTCTTTGGAGATGAGATTGCACATATGGTATACATTCTGTGTCACATAAATGGTATAGGAAAACTTAATGACTAAATGTCTGTCATATGGTTTACAGGTTGATACAAAACACATCTATATAAAAACATTTACAATAATGAAATATAACTTCATTTTATATTCCTCATTTCTTTGTCCATATGATATACTATATATTATTTTTAATTTAAAAGAACCATTTAAAATTATATGTACCTTAGTAAAACATTACAGCTTTAAATAAATAATGGAAGTGTGAACATTTGAATGAACTACCTTAACAGCGTAGTATTTTTAAGGCTAACTACATAGCACATACAAGTGTTTGAGGGGCACCTCTATGACTGTATTATAATAGCAATCTTTACTATAACTGCAAAACATAAAGTAATGATCATTGTTTTATGTAGGAAAAATATCAATATTTTCTGGAACCTTTAAGGGTCTTTTCTGAAGCCTTGAAGGGTTCCAAGAAAGGACACTGCAGAACTGGCCTTGTCCTTCAATACAGTGTCTACTTTACCCATGTTAAGATACGACAAAATATCTGGTGAGTGACAGTTCAGTTTCTCAAACTGTTAGCTGCATATCTCGTCATCCTGCTAAAATGAAATTTTTATATTTTATAAGATTGTTTATTAGCATGATTCTTGCAACCAATGTGTTATTCTGCAAGTATGTGAGTCTTTTCTTGAAAGTTTATTTCTATTATATTTTCTGCATTTGCAACAGAAAGGAGCATGGAGTGCTACTCTATTTATGTTTTCTATTTTGTATTATAATTATTATCCTTTTATACAATTGTGTCTTGGAAAGGAGGAGTAGAAAAGAAGCAGCCAGGGTAAGCAAAGAATTGAATTCCTGATAACTTCATGCAAACAGTGTCATTCTCTTGAGTTGCCAGCATCACACAATAAACTGCTTTGGAGCTAAAATGATAACTTGAGATTGGCTATGTCCTATCATTAAACACCATTTCTCTCCTACATCTTGTCTAGTCATTATAGTTTTGCAGAGGCAAAATTGAGCAATAATAGGGGCAAAATGTTGCATTAATATTTAATGCAATGCTCTTGAGAGCATAAAACGTTTCAAATGCAAATGCAGTGAGCCATTTAGAGGTTCTCCGAGAATTACCTTCATATTGCTAAGGTTTGCCTTGTGAGAGATAAGGGCACAATTGTCCTTATCTATAAACAAGTGTGAGCTTCTAATATTTTTATATGAATCTGTGATGGCCTTCTCATTTTTCCTATGGTTCTCCAAAACAATCACTTCTAACTTTGAATTTTGTATATCAGAGAATAAAGACATTTAAAAAAACATATTAAGTAACAAGCAGAATTTCAGTACATGGAAGAAATAATAATTCAATATTTGTAAAATAAGTGGTTATTTTGGTATTGAACATATTTTATAAACCAGTGTTCAAATAGTTTTTTTCCCCTCTTCTCATTAAAGATGGACACAAAATCTAGGTTTGGCATTCAGAATTTTTTTTAATGCATCAATACTGAAAGAAAACATACATGATCTACCTGGGTTCTAAGCTGTTTCAAAAGTGATTTGTGAGAAAATGAGAAAGTAGATGAAGTATAAACACAGCACTTGATCAATTGTAACCAAGCACATTTGGATACTAATCATTGCTGTACTTCCAAGATAAAAGCAGCAAAGGGAGCCACATTAACATATTGTTGGCAAATTATGGCATTGTAGAAGCACATGACTAACTCCTAAACATGTTTCTCGAAGAAATTTTGGAAACGGAATTATTTCTCAGAGAAGATGCTGCCCACTGAAGCTTCCATTTCTGAATTCCAGGCACTTTGATTTCACATCACTTAGATCGGAAAAGCAAGAGTCAAAAACAAATCCCTACCGGGAGTCTGAATTTCAACATTCATAATCTTGCTGTGGGTTGTACAAAAGGCAGCTTTGCTGAAGGTCTGCATCCCTAGAAACCCTCAGGCCAGCACTGAATGTCCTAACACTGATTTTGAGCAAGATTAGATTTTTCCCTGGGATTACTGGGATCTAAAGGGCAGACATCTGAAAAAAAAAAAGATCTGAAGGAAAAACTATTAAGAGAGGGCTTTCAGATATTGGGTCATAAGGAAAGAAAGTAGTGTTATTAGTGTTATAAAGTTGTGTGTGTGCGTGTGTGTGTGTGTGTGTGTGTGTGTGTGTGTGTGTGTTTGTTCATATTCAGGATAAGCAAGAATACCAAAACAGTGCTAAATGAGCAGGATGCAGGTGAGACTTAGGTCCTCAAGAGAGAGATGTAGTATCATTGAAAAATAACATTCCAACAAACTTGATTTTATAAGACCTTAGAAAATATTCCAGAGTCAAGTAGACCGATGGAGCTAACAGTGAATCATGGACACACAAGTATAATCTGTAACATGAGCACTTGGTATAAGGGGGAGGAGGGGAATCAGGCCTTAGTCACAAGTGGATGATAGAAACTGCAAAGTTATATGCAAGGCCAGCAGATGCCTACTATAGCAATAAGAGACAATGCTTGTCAGTAGTCAAATTTGAGACCTTTCCTATTACTTGAGAAGAACTGAGAACTGTGAAGATAAGGAACTACAGGATAGCACTTCATTGATCTACCTTTGAATATTCTGTTCTGTCAGGAAGATCTGTAATTTCTTCAGTCAGATCAGTCCTCTTTCAGGTGTCAAGTTTCTGAACAACAAAGGTAAGTTTAACATTACAACGATATTTCCAAAGATGTTTTGAGAGAAGGGGGAATGGCAAGAAGGAGGAGAAAGAGGAGGAGGTGGAAGACTGGGGGATGAAGAGGTGAAGAAGGGAGAAGAAAGGAGGAGAAAGTGGGGAAGGGGAAGAGAGGAGTAGGACAAGGAGGAGGACTAGGAGGAAGATGAGGATGGGCAAGCAGCAGCAAGATCAACAGCCATACTGAGGCACAGTACTGTCTGGAAAAGAAGTGTACTCTGAGCAAACTAGTTTCTAAATGCTTTTACTAGCATGCACTAACACTACGTGACAACTACCTGAATAAAATCGCTGCTTATCTTTTTATTGATACAGCAGAGGGAGTGTTTAAAGAAAGATGGAATCGATTTAACTCATTTTATTTTATTGGGTTATGGCCATGTAGCAGGCATCTATCATGCTAAGGTTAAGAAATAACAAAGATAGATAAGCAAAATCATAGTTCTTGTAACACATGAATCTAGGAAAGAAATACAGAGAGACATAACATACATTAGAGAACAACTCCTTGTAGTTGGATTACAAACAGAACAACAGAAAGATGCTCACAGTATCAAACTGATCGACAAGCTCAAGAGCGCAGAGTGGTCTTAACATTCTCTTCTTGAAGATTCCTGAAAAATTAACCCTGACCATCATCATAGACAAGTATCCACATTACCTTCAAGAGGCAACTTTTGGTAGCTTCACAATTTCCACATAGTGTTACATTTCTTTTCTTTAAGGAGAAGCATTTTTGGAAAAATGTTGAAGGATTTTTAACATTTTAGAGTTGCCACCATTTCCATGCCACCATTTTCTTATTTGATTTAATGCAGAACAACTATGTAAACCTCTCACATTTCTCCCTGAGTGTCTGATCCGAACCCTTAATCAGAAGTAGGAAAGTGTCTGATTGGAGCTCTCAGTGAGACACAGGAAGTTCCACAACTAAGAAAGCAATTAGATGTCTAGAAAAAGTACAGTGGAAGAGAGAATCCTCAAACCCTTCATTTTTGTGCAGCAAGTTTACTATGAATTTAAAATTGGTAGCTGGAATGTTAATTTTTCTAATATGTAATTAAAACACATATACAAATGATATAACTGTAACATATACTCACAGAAACTTATTTTGTAATTTGATGTTGTTTAGAGTTTACATGTATGCCAGGCTGGTCTCAAACTCACACAGTTCTTTTGCCCCACCCTTCCAAGTGCTTAAATTACAGGTGTGAGCTGCACGTCTTGCACCTTGTACTAATTTTAAAATATAACTGCTAAATCCAACTAAGGTCAAGTGCTGTATTTGATACATAATACCTCTTAATAAATATTCATTGAATAAATTAATGGATGAGCTGTAAGAAAAATTACATTAGATAACAGTAAAAGGAGATCAAAAGGCTTATTTTAATATTTGCAATCCATTGTAGTAAAATTAGTTTTGACCTTGTGAAGGTCATCAAGTGGTTTGTGGCTCTGGTATTTTGTCTGAAGATGTGACCTTACCTAATTCAGGAAGACAGCATAGCTGGTTAGGGTAATCCCAAAGCACAGAGAAGGATCATTGACTCACAGCCCCTGACCCTCTGTTACTCTATTTCATGGATCTGTTCAAATCTTAGCCCTGGTTTCCTCATTGGGAAACACATACAGAGTTTACAGGCAGATTAAACATTTGAGTCACAAAAGGAGAACAAAGAATGTGCATAGTACCAAACTGTTAGGGTCTAAGTATTTTTATTTATTTTTTATTTCTTTTTTTTTCGGAGCTGGGGACCGAACCCAGGGCCTTGCACTTGCTAGGCAAGTGCTCTACCACTGAGCTAAATCCCCAACCCAAGTATTTTTAATATAAAGGTGTGATTCATAGTCAGCTCTAACAATTCATTATAACCCAAACACAAAAAATCTAAGCAAAGAAACTAAAAAATAAAATCAAGATGACAACAAATACCAAGACAAAACAAGAAGTGTATACACACAAACACAGATACACAAAACAAACAAGCAAACAAAAGCCACAAGAGTATTGGGACCTGTCCTTGAGTGTGGTTGACATAGCCAGTGACACTGCCTAGAAGAAAACTATTTTTCTCCTTCCCAGCAGCTATCAACTGCAAATGGCTTCTTGGATATTTGTATCCATTTCCCATTTTTATGCTGGGATTTTCTCTGGATTGGACCCATGCATGCTTTGTGTGTGTTGTCACAGTTTCTGTCTCTCCCTATGTGTATCAGTTCTGCTGTGTCTAACGTCTATTGTTTCTTTGGAGTCATTCCCCACCTCTGGCTTTTATATGCTTCCTCCTTCTCTTCTGCAGAGATCATAAACCTTGGGGGAGGGGAGTGATAAATATCTCCCACATATCATAGATACTACCTAAATACCTTATATAACTATGCAACAGTCCCAAATCCTGGAATTTTTATTAACACATTAATTTTTTTTCTTCTGTAAAACCCTTAAATCGTTCTTCCTTCAAAGTTGGTATAGAATGGTCTCTTTCAACTCAAAAATGCTCACTTTTATTTCTTGAAGTTTGACTAAATTCTAGATTGAAAAAACTACAAGGAAGTTAAACTACAATGATTGCATATAGACATTAAAAGGTTATTTGTAATTTCTGAAAATGGACAGCCAGGAGAAAAGCACGTGCGGATCTGGAGCTCCAGTGTTTGATTGGGTGATTAAGCTCAGCAATTCTAATCTCATCTCGCATTCTGATGTTGATTGCTGTTCTTTGTGTTATGGCTACAGAATCCCAGAATAGCAGTTACAAGACGAAGATGCCATCAGAGATTATAAAAACGAAGTCGACTTTATATAGCATCTTTCATGTGTCCCATGTTTTAAAAATGGAAAAATGAACTCATGAGCAGTATTTGAAGGATGGAGATTAAAACGAGCACCAGTGTTTGCAGAAGTGGTATAGTCTAGTTGAATAGCAATGGAAACTTTCTTGACAAGTTAAGGAGTCCATCACAGAGACAGTTCTAAGCACCGAATGACCTCTCTATCTCCACATTGTTTTGGGGTACAGTCTCAAGGTGCTAATATAAATGTGGAGTCTCCTTCTGTTTGACTTCATCTTTAGCTAGGCCATGAAAATATCAATGCTATATCCCCATCCTAGAATTCACAACCTGAGAAAAGAAATGAGATGACACAGGTCTTACCTTCATTTCATAATCCTAGTGGCATTCTTTAGGAGAAAAAAGTTTAATACTTGGCCATTCAGCTATGTCAATACTTTGTAACGACAAATCAAAACACACCTAATTTGACCAAAAGCTAAAGCATTAGAGAGTTCCAGGGTCATGTGCTTCTTCTTTTCACTGGTGAGTAATTAAGCAATTGCTATAACCTATTTTATAACATATCTGGAAACAAAGAAAAGCATGAGTAGACGGCAAAATGTCTTATGCTAAAAATGATGGGATAATATTGATTTGCTCTTCTAGCCTAACCACCACTACTCTTCACTGAGGTCAGGGCACCTGCTGTGTTTGTTCTCCCATAATGCTGTGCTTCTGCATGGCCTGGAAATGCTTATAATATTACATCTGATTAGAGTCTGTCTTGCTCCCAGACCATAACCCCCAGACTCCGCTTTGCTATTGTTCTGTAAGTAATTAGTACAGAGTACATTCAGTTAATATTTATTGAAATGATGAATAAATTATTCCAGAGAAAAAGCAACCTTATCTCCTGAAAACCATAACCATCCTCACACTCCCAATCCTAAGTCTATCCATTTCAGAAAGAAATTATCTCCACTTCAGATTCCAGAATTTAATCATGTTAATTGGAGCAAATTCTGTGAACAAAGGTATGTACTGTTTTAAGAGTCAGCTCACTTCCCCTCACTCTAAAGTCTTCACCCGGAATTTCTGAATACCAAACTCAGATAGGTCAAGTGCCCTAATCCAGCTGCTTCTCAAGGGGAGACACTGCTTTACTGAGAGACCATTTGCAGATCATTTAAAACACTTCTGGCCAGAAGGGAAGGAATCAACATAGCTGTAGGGGGCTCACCTACAAAAAGATTTCCCTGTAAGTAACAGAAATTTGAGGATAATTCTGTAGTAATAATATTTTAAAGATGTAATTATATGGTGCTTTTCTGCCTAGGGGTACAAGACATTATTACATTTGTCATCCCAGGAAGCTTTTGGAAAATTACAAATGGTTTGTCATATGAAAACCAAAGACAAAAAGCACAATATTAACACTCAGGGGACATTTCCTTGATTCATGTGTATTATTTATCCTCCCATTAAAGCTTCATCATTCAAAAGATTCCAATAGAAAAAACACAATTTTTCCTACTGTTTCTCAAATAAAAATAATAAGAATCCATAGCTCACTTATCTTAATGGTGATTTTTTTATCATTTTCTATATTTGTATGCTCTTCATCTGAATAAGAAACAAGTGATATTGGAAAAAATGTTCCAGGACTTTAAGTATATAGAGAGGAAAGGAGTTGAGAACACACAGATTTCTTCGGATTGACTTTCAGAAAACCTCATTCAGAAAAGCCAAGAGGAGCATCACAAAAAGGACCCCGTTTGGCTGTTCCTTGGGGTATGGTTAGTATAAGAGATGAAAGGGTTATTAGATGATGCTCCAGTTTACAGAGGACAACAGTTAAAAGAGGATTCTATTTGCTATAAGTCAGTCCTAAATAGTCATCACCCAGGAGTATCTACGGAGTCTCCTTTCTTACCATTTCAGACCTGAACCTCAATGTTTTTCCAATTGCATCATTTTCTCCTATTGCATGAGAATGAATGCCATTCCTGAGTTTTTTTAATACCCATATCTTGTCCTATTGTCTGATTCTTTCTCTTATATAGAACCTGCATATTTTGGTTGAAACTGAAATATGAAGGAGACTCAGGCTGGCACCATCAAGAATACAACCTAATATACAGTAAGTAAGATACATCATACTTAAAGCACTGACCATGGCAAAACCCCTTGTCATGACATTACAAATAACCATAATGTTACCTTCTTCTCTCTAAAGTTTGGACTCATAGTTTTTCTGTTACCCAGATTGGTAATGTACAAAACATCTTGATTTTACACAAATTAAGGGACAAGAAAATGTGCTCTAAATTGAAAGTGGGCAAAGATCACTGATTGTTTCAGCTCTCTTCTCTTCTCTTCTCTTCTCTTCTCTTCTCTTCTCTTCTCTTCTCTTCTCTTCCCTTTCCTTTCCTTCCCTTCCCTTCCCTTCTTTTCCCTTCTCCTCTCCTCTCCTCTTCTCTTCTTTTCTTTGGACTCATCATTCAACACTCCTAATTATATCCTTGATGTGACACAGGGTTTTCTTTACCAGCAGCACAATAAAATGCAACAAAAATTTTCTATCATCGCATTAGTAAATGATAACCAAATGCATTTAAAACTATAATATTCAACCACGCAATAAAAGACAAAAATAAGAAGAAAACAAACAAATGTTGACTGTAGTAATTGTTCTATTGGAAAGCCACTGCTATGAAATCAACAGCCTTGATCACAGCAAATACATGTGATAACCATGGATGGTAGCTAAGCTATTTTTTAGTGAAGGGAGTTCCCTTCAGTCAGCAGGGATTATCCTGCTAGAGGATGGTAGCATGTGGTAGAATGTGCTGAAAGTCTGGCAATATTCTTCAACGTCTGCACCTGTAGTCACTGGTTCATGTTAAATGAGAAATTCCTTGTTCATTATTTAGAAATCCGTTTTCAACTAAAGTCTCTTCAAAGGGACCAAATGGTGTCTTCTGGGTAGGGCATAACAGAGGCAGTGAGACCCTCATAGCAGTTACAGTTGTGTGCACTGGTCTGTACAAAACCAATCCCTTCAACCCAGAGGCATGAATTGGGGATGGGTTAAGGAGGGGCCCTACCCCTCACTGTGGAGCTAATGATTACTTAGAGATTCTGTGAGAGTCGGAAGTCATTGCCTTCATTATGTATTCCCTGGTAAACCCAGCAGGTGCCAATGGATAGGCCAAACCACTAGTCACACAGATGGGCATGGTTAAATTCACTGGGTCACAAGACAAAACAAAAAGGACTTGAATCTGGGAGGAAAACCTAGTAAGGAGGAAGAGGACTGATGGGGATGAGAGGGACAGTAGAGAAAAAGGGAGTGATCAGAGTGCATCATAGAGATGCTTGAAATTGACAAAGAACAAACATAATGCAAAACAAAACAAAAGCAATCTTACTGTGAAGGTCTGTCCCATACTGGTACAAAACAAATGAAGTTCCAGGTAAGAGATGGAGATGAAGGAAGCAGAAGGCCTCTGGATAGCTTTGCTTCTGGACCTAGACGACTTAATTCTTAGGACTGCAATCGGACAACAGCTAACACTAAGGAGAAAATGCCACTATTACCCTTGATAGTGAAAAATCTAGGAAAATGAGACTAGTTTTAAAAAGGGGGTATTGAAAAGGAAACAAATACCTTTGGGTTTTGAACACTTTTTCATAGCCTGGATCTGAGTTTGCTGGAACATGATCTTAGTGCAGATTCTAGTTCTAATGACAGGATAGTGTGTGTACAGCATAAAGAAGAGTCCCTAATTACCGGGATGCGGCAGGGGTCAAACTCAGTTCAAATTCATCTTTCTTCAATGTTAAAGCCAACCTTACAGTGGTTAGACATAGGAAAATATGCAGAAGAAGGAATATTGGAAGCCTGGCAGGATACTTGATGTAATATGCAGTGTTTTCGCTGTCAAAACGGAATGATAGCAGCTGTTAAACAGGATAAAAACATATTAAGTAAGTACCTGGGGAAATAGTGATTGTATGTCAGCTGAAAAATGTCACCTGGTGGTTCTCCTGGTTCTTCTTGAGCATAGGCATTATAAAAATGATCCGAGCTTTTATTTAGGAGGTTGAAGATATATTTGTAACTTTGTAGGAGAAATAACATCAACGTGGTTAAGAAGTAAGTTGAAGAAGAGGTAGCCTTATGATTATATTGATCATAGAAATTTGATTGGGATAACAAGAATAAAATTGGATCTACAAATTGAATGCTAGAATTGTAAGATTGTTGGAATGTGGCTAGGTTGTGGGGCATGGTGGTATCTCCCTCAGTTTGTCTTGAGTGATGAATAGGAAAAGGGTTGTGAAGTGTCTAAAAAAACCTCAAGGACATTAAAGAAAGCCAGATAAGCCGAGTACTGCATGTGACGACTCAGGTGTTTCCTGTGGGACTCTAGCTTTGTATGAAACTTTTGAATTGGTTTCAAGCAATACACTTTAAACAAGACTTGAATTAACTGGGAAATCTAGAGAAGAGGAAAAGTATATTGGTAAGAAATAAATACTGTTAAGGAAATTGCAAAAAAAAACAAACAAGTACTGTAGCTAGAAGGGAAAGTTGCTTCACAGGAATATACAGCCTGTCTTCTTGTGACCTGATGAAGTATCAAATAGAAGAAGAATCAATGAAGAACTAAGAAGCTGTTTGAATATGGTATGGTGTTAAACAGAACGGTAAAGGGTGTGCTGATGGCTGCGGAACACATCCCTACCACCCAATTTTACCTGCTCTCTGTTTGTACCAGAAGAACGTAAGGAGTTCATAACCTGTCAAGAGGAATTCTTAGGTTTAGTGGAGGAGGCAACTACATAGGTCTTATAACAGGCAGGATGTAAACTCAAAGATAGAATGGGATTCTTTAAATGTTCTTCCATGGGAGCATTATTGGATTTCTGAAAGAACAAGCCTTTGTTTTAAGATATGGTTCTATACATCATACTCTGGTATCATCAGTATTAAATACCAGAAGTGTCCTCTGGCTTAGATTTGCATCCCAGGATTTGAATACTCATTTGCAAATCTGGTCCACAGGAGCATTCTTTTCATGCTTTGGTACTACTCTGCTACTGACATTTTAAATTGTTTCTGATTAAAAGCCTGATTACAAGCAGGCTGTCCACTGAGATACCAAGTGCATAAGTTATTGTAAGTATTTCATTATGTCCTGGAGTCCTTGTGATTTTAGCTGTGCCCTTTCCGTGCACCAGCCCAGCCCTCAGATACTTGCAGAATACTTGATTTTTGAAATCACTGCCCTTGATGATGGAGACACCACAGTGAACTGAAAAGAAAAGCTTCCAAGTAGAATATTTAGTCTAGTAACCTATACCTAGTCCCTGTATTTCATACAATGCATACTCACTACCAGTGCTAAAAAACTAACTTTGAAACCCATCAAAACATTAAAGTGACTATGTGTGATGAGCTGAAGCCTGTGCAGGTCGTTGCTTTGGTAGATATGCCTATGAAGTAACAGAGAGCAGAGTTACCTAATTCTGAGTGATGAAGAGGACAGGCCTGTGGAAAATCGTGTGTGCAGATTGCATTCTAACTGCCAAGTCTTTGTGAGCTTCAGATTCCCCTGTATTTAGCAAAAAAAAAAAAATTTATCCCAAGTGCTAATTGGAGCACAACTATTTCAAATGGAGCTTGCACATCTGAAGCTAATGTAGAGTCCAGACAATGTGTGTACTCACTATAGACAAAATGAATTGCACAATTTCTTGAATATAATTTTTATTTCTATTTCCTCAAGAGTATAAGGATAACCTGCCCCATGATTAATACTGAACTTAACATTGCCCAGGAAAAATAACAACAAAGCAAGATTTTACGTTTATTGAAACATAATGCTTTCACCTGAGTTTTTGATCTTAGCCATTCTGACTGGTGTGAGGTGGAATCTCTGGGTTGTTTTGATTTGCATTTCCCTGATGACTAGGGATGTTAAACATTTCTTTAGGTGCCTCTAGGCCATACGATATTCCTCAGTTGAGCATTCTTTGTTTAGCTCTGTACACCATTTTTAAAAGGGTTACTTGGTTCTCTGAAGTCTAACTTCTTCAGTTCTTGGCATATATTGAATATTACCCTTCTATCAGATATAGGATTGGTAAAGATCTTTTCCCAATCTGTAGGTTGCCATTTTGTACCTTTGACAGTGTCCTTTGCCTTACAACTTTGCAATTTTATGAGGTCATATTTGTCTATAGTTATTCTTAAAGCCTGAGCCATTGGTGTTCTGTTCAGAAAAATTTGCCCTGTCCTGATACATTCAAGGCTCTTTCCCACTTTCTCTTCTATTAGATTCAGTGTATCTAGTTTTATGTAGAAGTCCATGTTCCACTTGTACTTGAGCTTTCTACAAGGAGATAAGAGTAGATCAATTTGCATTCTTTTTTCTTGGATATTTTATGTATTTACATTTCAAATGTTATCCCTTTCCCAGATTCCTCTCCAGAACCCCACTCTCCTATTCCCCCTCCCCTTGCTTCTATGAGAATGTTCCCCCTCCCACCCACCCACTCCCACCTCACCTCTCTGGCATTCTGCTACACTGGAGAATTGAGCCTTCACAGGACAAAGGGTTTCTCCTCCAACTGATGCCAGACAATGCCATCCTCTGCAGGATGCTCCACATATGCAGCTGGAGCCATGGGTCCCTCCATGTGTACTCTTTGGTAGGCAGTTTAGTCCCTGAGAGCTCTAAGGAGGTTGTTTGGTTGATGTTGTTCTTTCTATGGGTTACAAACTCCTACAACTCCTTCAGTCCTTTCTCTAACTCCTCCATTGGGGTTCCTGTGCTCAGTCTGAAGGTGAGCTGCAAGCACTCTCATCTGTATCAGTAAAGCTCTAGCAGAGACTCTCAGGAGGCATCCATATCGGGCTCCTGTCAACAAGCACATCTTGGCATCAACAATAGTGACTGTGTTTGGTGGCTGCATGTAGGGTGGATTCCCATGTGTGGCAGTCTCTGGATGGCCCTTGCTTCAGTCTCTGCTCTACTCTTTGTCCCTGTATTCCCTTTAGACAGTAACAATTCTGGGTTAAATTTTTGAGAAGGGTGGGTGGCCTCACCCCCCAACCGGGGGCCTTGCCTAACCTCTGAATATAGCTAGAAAGAACCCAAATGTCCTTCCACAGAGAAATGGATGCAGAAAATGTGGTACATTTACACAATAGAGTACTACTCAGCTATTAAAAACAATGACTTCATGAAATTCTTAGGCAAATGGATGGAACTAAAAATATATTATCCTGAGTGAGATAATTCAGTCACAAAAGAACACACATGATATGCACTCACTGATAAGCTCAGAATATCCAAGATACAATTCACAGACAATATGAAGCTCAAAAAGAGGGAAGACCAAAATGTGGATGCTTCAGTACTTCTTAGAAGGGGGAACAAAATACTCTTGGGAAGTAGAGGGTAAGAGGGACTTGGAAGAAAATAGGAGAGGAAGGAGGAGTGGGGGGGCAGGATCAGGTATGAGAGGAAACAGATGATATACAGAGGGTCGGGAATTTGAACAGAAGTGTGTGGCAATGGGAAGTGGGGAACTAAGGGTAGCCATCAGAAAGTTCCAGATGCCAGGAAATCAAGAGATCCCCAGGACCCAACCAAGATGAGATTATTTGAAATGTCCAACAAAGGGGAAGTAGACCCTGCAGAGACCACATCCAGAGGATAGGCAGTTTGTATTCTTCTGCATCTCAAGCAAACTTGAACCAGCACCATTTGTTGAAAATGCTGTCTTTTTTCCACTGGCTGGTTTTGGCTTCTTTGTCAAAGATCAGGGGACCATAGGTGTGTGGGTTTAATTCTTAGTCTTCAACTCTATTCCGTTGATCTACTTGCTCGTCTCTACCGTCACCATTCTGTTTTTATCACTATTGCTCTGTAGTACAGCTTGAGGTCAAGGATGATGATTCCCCAGAAGTTCTCTTATTGTTGAGAACATTTTTTTTTATTATCCTGTGTTTTTTGTTATTCCAGATGAATTTGAGAATTACTCTAGCTCTGTGAAGAATTGAATTGGAACTCTGATGGGCATTGCATTGAATGGAGAAAAAGAACACTCCTCCATTTCTGGTGGAGTTACAAGCCGGTATAAGCACTATGGAAATTAGTCTGGTGGTGTCAGAAAATTGGACATAGTACTGCCTGGGCACCTATCTTTACCACTACTGGGCATGTTATGTCATAGCAGTCTTATTTACAATTTACAGAAGCTGGAAAGAACCCAGATGTCCTTCAACAGAGGAATGGATACAGAAAATGTGGTATGTTTACATAATTGAGTACTACTCAGCTATTAAAAACAATGACTTCATGAAATTAACAGACAAATGGATAAAATTAGAAAATACCATCCTGAATTCGGAAACCTAGTCACAATAGAACATACATATTATGTGCTCATTGATAAATGGATATTAGGTAAAAATCTCAGAATACTCACAATACAACTCACAGACCATATGAAGGTCAAGAAGAAGTAAGGCCAAAGTATGGATGCATCAGTCCTACTTAAAAGGAGGAACAAAATAATCATGGTAGGTAGAGGGAGGGACAGACCTGAGAAGAAGAGGAAGAGGGAAGGGAGGGAAAAAGGGAAACAGGATCAGGTGTGGGAGGAGACAGTGAGAGAAGTACAGAGGGTCAGGAAATTAATAGGAGGTGTGTAGCAATTGGGGAGTGGGGAACTGGGGATAGCTACTAAAAAGTTCCTGATGTCAGGAAAGCAAGAGGCATCCCATGTCCCAGGATGACATTAGTTGAATTATCCAAAAAAGGGGAGATTGAACCTGTAGAGACCATATTCTAAGATTGGGCACGGCACCCCCCAGGTGAGGAATTGAGCCACCCACCCATCTCAAATATATTAACCCAGAATTGCTCCTATCTAAAGGGAATACAGGGACAAAGAGTAGAGCAGAGTCTAAAGGAAAGGCCATCCAGAGACTGCCCACCAAGGGATCCATCTCGTTCTGCAGACAGCAAACCAGGACACTATTACTAATGCCAAGAAGTACTTGCTGACAGCAGCCTATTATGGCTTTCCTTTGAGAGGCTCTGCCACAGCCCAACCAATACAAATGAGGATGCTCACAGCCAGACAAAGGATGAGCACAGAGACCCCAATGGAAGAGTTAGGGGAAGGACTGAATGAGCTGAAAAGGATTGCAATCCCATAGGAAGAACAACAATACCAACAATCCAGATCCCCCAGAGCTCCCAGGGACTATAGCACCAATCAATGAGTACGCACGTAGGACCCATGACTCCAGTTGCAGATGTAGCTGAGGATTGCCTTATGTATCATCAATTGGAGGGGATCCCTCTATGCCTCAGTGTAGGTGAATGCTAAGGCAGTGTGACACAGATAGGGTGGTTGGGTGGGGAAGCTCCCTCATAGAAGCAGGATAGGGGTTGATGGGATACAGGATTTATGAAGGGGAAGCAGGGAAGGGAGATAACTTCTGAAATGTAAATGAATAGAATAACCAATAAAATATTTAAAAATAAAATATAATGCTTACATTTTAAGTATCTTGAAGATATTAACTATCATTTTATTTCATTGTTTTTTAATTTTGTCAGGTTTTTTTAAAAATTGTTGTATTATGTGTTCTTACCATATTCATATATCCCCACCCAGTCTCATCAAGGGCAATTTCTGATGCTTATATATTCTTAGTTGTGTAGCCTTACAAGGAGCCTGGGTGACTTACCAGGAAATACACTCTTAGAAAAAATCTGACACCCCCTCTCTTAGCAGCTAACAATTGCCCTTAGCTCTAGAGCTAAGGGTGGGGTTTCATGGCTAGATCCCCTCCATAGCTCTGATATCTTCCAGATGCCTCTGTCTCCAGAATGCTCTGATTACACAGGCACGTGCCACCACTCCTGTCCTGACTATCATTGTCAACCATAACGTTTAGCATGCCTCTCTTCTTGTCAAATGGACTTCAACTAAAAGAGATATATAGGAAAGAAATCATTTATTTCCTTTTAAATTGTATAATGCCTGGGCTGGAGAGATGTCTCAACAGTTAAGAGCACTGGCTTCTCTTCAAGAACCCAGGTTTAATTCCCTGCACTGACATGGCAGCTCATAGCTGTCTCTAACTGCAGTTCCAAGGGATCTGGTACCCTCGCACAGACAGACATAGGCAAAAAAATGAATGCATGATAGGGGGGTTGTAGAGGGGAAACTGGGAAAAGGGATAACATTTGAAATGCAAATAAATAACATAACCAGTAAAAAATGAAAAAGAAGAGAAAACTTTGAAAATGAATGAACATAAAATATAGATAGACACACAGACAGACAGACAGTTATGATATAATTTTTTTGTAATGCTTAAAACTGGTAATGGCAGTTCATTTGTCTGTACTAGTTGTATACCTCAGATAATGCTTTTGAGAACATGAAGAACTGAATGTCTTGTAAAGTGTCTCTATTTTCTCAAATGACACATGTGCTTGTGCATGCGGTGAGCTTAGGACTAAGTCATAACTCTTTTGTTAGTTTATTACATTTTAAGTACTTTAAATAAATAAAGATATGCATATCTGTGTATTCAATATAAGAGGAGGAAAAAACATCAGGATTCAAAGGCACAAAGACTGTCATGCCTGAAATTCTTAGTTAAATGATCATTGTTAAACACTAAATTTAGTTCTTTTGACTGCCTCTCAGCATTGTTAATAAAATAAAGATAATAGAGATGCTAGATGGCTTCTTTCTTGGTTGTTTTTCATGGTGGTATTGTGTATCTTTGAAATAGATGATTATGAAAGCAAGAGATTTGTTTTAGGAAAGTACATGTAATAGCAGTTCAACATTGTAAAAGTTATGACATTTCCAGAATTATTCCAACCTAATCATTCTGCATAGGATTTCAAATTAACCATCAAATTTAGAAATTATTTTAATGCTTACTTGTTGACTTGTCAACCAGGTCAGCTAATTCTTTATTACCTTTCAACTTGATCTCTGGATTGTTGTGGGTACGTCTAAGGTTTATTTTTTGTTATTGCTAAGTACACTATACATAGTTTTTGTCTCTAAAATAATAATATATTTTCTCTTCCTTATCATGTTTATTTTGGAATTCTCAAGAGAAGAATTTTATTATTATTTTAAGTCTTTCATGTACCACTGGGTTCAAAGCTTTCTCTTCTTGCTAGTTTCCTTAATTCACAATTCATTTAACTTTCCAACTGCTTAGCCTATATGACCTTATCCTCAGTAAAGCTATTGTGTGTTTGGTAATCATGTCAGTTCCCAAATATGCAGGTCATACTGCATCTCTTATGAACTTTATTTACTAATCCCCTCCTACCTGCAGACATACAACAAATGTCACCTTACGAATTCAAATGTATACTAAGCATTATCTCCCAGTAGAATAATAGAATTCACATTTATATTCAATAAAATTCTCCAATAATAATAATAATAAAATAATAATAATAATAATATCACTTCATCAGGAAGCTAATTTTTTCTTTATAAATCTATAGAGAAATAATTCTAAATGAGTGAACAAAATATATTGACACAAAGGCAAAATTAATTCTAGATGAGACCCATATCTTACAAGGCAACAAATTATCATAGCATGAGGCTGAGAAAAGTACTAATAAATTAACCATACAGATAATCTCTAAATTGGCTCAAGATTTTAAAGTCCTCAATATTCCCTTCACATCAACTCTAGAGTTTATGTTTTGGATACCTAACAGGTATTAAGCAGCAGTTCTCACTCCACTGCATTGCCTCTCATGATCTGAAGAACTGATCTTGAGTTTCTCATTTTAGGGCAATGGAAAATTTAATTTTGGAAGTTTAAATTAAATGCTGAAGCTAACTCTGTGCTAAATGTAATTGTAATATAGGAGAATTACAGTGCATAAGCCCCTCAGAGGAATAGGGTGTGCATAAAGTAATTATGTACAAAACTGATAGGACATTTTGACAAATCTGATCCAAGGCATATTTGACAAAAATCTAAGCACTGTGATACAAAGCAGTCACAAAGGGAGTTAGCCATACTCAGAGCAAAAGTGAGTTCCCAAGACAGCCAGTTCTCTGAGTTTCTGTAGTTTTGGAAGATCAGTAAACATAGCAGTAGTGCTAAGTGCTATGAGGCAGAAAAATACAGGCAAGGCCTAAATGACATCAAAACAGCTGAAAAGATAGATAGAGTCTGTGAGAATGGAGCTTCACTGGGTACAGCAGACCATTCAGGGCAACTGGGATATGCCAGAGGACTCAGCAAGCAGGGGGTACGATGGATAGGGAAGGGGAGCTAACCTGTGTGGTTCAGAATCAACAGGTCTGATGAAGGTGGGCAAAAAAGGGGCATAAGAATGGAGATTAGCAAGGCATAGCCCACTGTTCACAGCAGCTGGGGGTGCCCCAGAGGACTCAGCAAGCAGAAAAGAATGGAATACTGTTCAGCTATCAAAAACAAAACATTGTGACTTTTTCAGGCAAGTGGATGGAACTTGAGACTATCACCTGAGTAAGGTAACCCAAAAGGGCATGCATGGTATGTACTCACTTCTAAGTGGATATTTACATTAAAATACGGGATATCCATGCTACACTCCGAAGACCAAAAGAAGCTAACCAAGAAGGAAGGCCCAAGCAAGGATGTTTAAATCTCACTTAGAAAGGGGAAGAAAATAGTCAAGAGGCTAGACAAAGGGAGGGAACTGGGTGAGGGAGAAGATGGAGAGGAGGATCGGGGAGTTCAGGATCAAGTGTGGGGAGAGTCAGGAAAGACGGCCATGAGAATGAGTAGAAATCTGCAACTGATGGGGGTGAGGAGGTGTTGTGATGAGCGTTTGTCTGTGCCAGGAAGTACAGTATCAGAATGCATGCCTGGGACCTCACCATGCCTGGGCCATAGAGCATGGAAGGGTGTGATCCAATTAGGAAGAGTAATCCCTCCGCTCCTATCTCTCTAAGAAGATTTTGCACAGTGTTTACAAAAGGTGTTTTCAATGCTTTATCAAGAGATTTATGTAGCAGAAGGAGACCCATAAATAGACTTATGATTCTGGGCACTTTTATTTTCACACACTTAAAGGGAGAAGATGAGTTAAGAAGTGGGGGACAAGAGAAGGAAATTAACTACTTTGGGGCAATAAAAATTTATGTACACACTATTTTTTAAGATATGGCTTTCAGACAATAAAAAGGAGGTGTGAAAAGATTTCTATTCCTTACTGAAAAGTTCTATATTACACACAATGCTCTGTGTACGTTTCCATGAATGCATATGTGTGTGTGTGTGTGTGTGTGTGTGTGTGTGCACATGCAGAGAGATGGAGAATAGAAATAAATTTAAAAAACTGATGTATGTATTAAGAAGGACTCTGTGTATCTTGTGTAATTCAAGCTTTTGGACTAATGTCCACTTATCAGTGAGTGCATACGACGTGTGGTTTTTTTGTTTGTTTTTTTGTTTGTTTTTTTTTTGTTTTGTTTTGGTTTTTTTTTTTTTTGTGATTGGGCTACCTCACTCAGGATGATATTTTGTAGTTACAAGATACAATCCAGATACCACACGAAGTTCAAGAAGAAGGATGACTAAGGAGCAGATGCTTCAGTCCTCCTTAAAATGGGGAACAAAAATACTCATAGGAGGAGATAGAGAGACAAAGTTTGGATCAGAGACCGAAGGAATGGCCATTCAGAGCCTTCCTCACCTAGGGATCCAGCCCATATACATACAGCCACCAAGATTAGGCAATATTGATGAAAAAACAAAGTGCATGTTGACAGGAGCCTGATATAGCTGTCTCCTGAGAGGCTCAGCTAGAGC